>NW_027268153.1:0-33097 GCF_963676685.1 Mytilus edulis
CACCTGTCCTAAGTCAGGATGCTGATGTACAGTAGTTGTCGTTTGTTTATGTAATTCATACGTGTTTCTCGTTTCTCGTTTTTTTTTTATATAGATTAGACCGTTGGTTTTCCGTTTGAATGGTTTTACACTAGTAATTTTGGGGCCCTTTATAGCTTGTTGTTCGGTGTGAGCCAAGGCTCCGTGTTGAAGGCCGTACATTGATCTATAATGGTTTACTTTTTTTAATTGTTATTGGGATGGAGAGTTGTCTCATTGGCACTCACACCACATCTTCCTATATCTATATATACACATCTCGCAACGTATAATTGATATATATTACAATGCTAATTACGCGTACCAGTACTCATGCATAACGTGTCTTAATAACAAATAACATAAGAAGTCGGTATGACTTTCTTGTAGATTGTATCGTTATTCAACGGGTGAAAAGCTACAGTAGTAAAAATACTACTCAGTCTACAACAAAGTTGTGTTAAACACATGAAGGAAAACAAAGTGAAGGGTCGAATGACATTCTCGGTTTTTTGAAAAATATAAAGCTTATTATATAAATATGTGACTTATACCTTGTGAATGTATAGCCATTCTTGATTGTTTATTAATTACTTCTACTGCATACTCGAAGTCGGTTTAACGAACTTGTTTTCTTATTATTTGGGTATAACTTAGTTGGATTACACATGTTATATGATTGTTATGACTAGAATTGTGAGAGACGAAGTTCTGATGATGTAGTGTTGTAAAATTGCAACGTTTATGCATTTATTTCTCTCTTTGTTTTGCATATATTAACTTTGTATATTTATACCCCGCTCAAGCTTTGTTATTGTTAAGGTATAACTCTCTTCCTGTTATAAAGGACTCCATGCAGATATTCAACCTCTGTCTGCGTGTTTTTGTCATTATAATTATGTTTGAGTTTCGTTATATTTGGACGAGGAAAACTAAAGTTAGTGTGCAAAAACATAAATCGGACGGACAGACGAAAAAAAAATTAGTCAAGGGAAGCACTTCGTGTCATAATTTCCTACAAAGGGTACATAAAAACCTATGATGCGGATCTTTTTTTGAAGTAAATATTTTACGAAATATCACCTCATTGAAAAAAAACCCAACTCAACTGTTCCTCATTCCATTAGTGGAAAACAAATTGATTTGAAATCTGACTTTTTAAAGGTTTTAAATTGTATGTCGATAGACCCTTAAAGGTAGACAATTAGACGAAAATTCTCACTTGTTACAGCAAAATATTATGATTAAATCAAACCACATAAAAGGCTGTTATTCTATGAATATTTGTCCACATTAAATGCGAACGACCGATATACAATGTCTTGATTAATTATAAATTACCTAAAGTATAAGGAATAAACGAGCATGTGCAAATATGTTTAGTCCTTAAGTATAATAAAAGTTTAACTACACGTATCACTTTAACATATTTGAACCCAGGAAAATAAGATCAAGGTCAGATAAACCAAACTGGAAATACATGTAAACATTAAATACAATCATTCCATACACAGAATATAGATGACCTATTGCTAAAAATAAATGTAACACACCAAACCATGGAAATTCTATATTGACCAATTAACCATGAAAATGAAATCACAGTCAGATGAACCTTGCAAGACAGACATGTACACCATAACATTAGTCCATGCATCGAATATAGAAGTCCTTTTGCTTAAAGTATCCATGAAACAAGATTTACAAGGAAAACTAAACATTGAATAATGAACCACAAAAGTGACGTGAAGGTCGGATTATACCTGCAAGGCAGACACATATACCTTACCATCATTCCATACACCAAATACAGTTGACCTATAGTTTAAAGATTAAGAAAAATAGACCACAACACAAAAACTTACCATTAAGCATACTGAACCATTAAATTGAGGGCAACGTCAAATAAAATCTGCTAGACTGACATGTACATCGTAAAACCTTACCATACACCACCTAGAGTCGACCTTGTGATTGCATACCATATAAGAAAAACTGACCAAAACACAAAAAAAATATATTTAGCAATGAACCGTGAAAATTAGATCAAGGTTAAATAAAACTTGCCAGACTTACAAGTACGGACATCGTTAAATATTTCCATACACCAAACATAGTTGACATATTGCATTTAGTGTTAGAAATAAAACAGACCAAACCACACAACCATAACGTTGACTACTGATGCCAAGATTGGATGACACCTGTCTGTTGGACGTGTACACCTTACAATAATTGCATACACCAAATACAGTAGACCTATTGCTTATAGTATCTGAGATAATTATTTGACTACGAAAACTTAACCTTGTTCACCGATCTATGACATGAGGTCGAGGTCGAGTGAAAACTGTCTGACATGTAGGCATTAGGACATTGCAATGTACGCGCATACCAAATATAGTAATCATATTACTCATAATACGAGAAAAATTAACATTACAAACAAATCTTAAAATAATAAGCTAAAGGTTTATGTACCCTTCTGTAGCTATTTTTGTACGAATTTTTCAAACCTCAATTGTATCAAAACTAAAGATAAAATAAATAATAGAGATAGGCCTTTATTTAGTACATGTTCCAAGGGGAAACTTGATGCAAAGCATCATTTTTTACTGTTTCATTGCATTTGATAGAAAAAGAGGACTTTGTGGCAAATAAATCAAGATTTTTATAGAAAATCCACAGCCTTTAATACAGAGATTTTTGTTATAAAATTTGAAACATAAATTACTCACTTGATTTTCTATGATGTGCTAGTGTTTATTTTTTACAAAAAGTTCTAAGTAACCTGTAAATTCCAAAACACCTCGTGCTGAGTCACTAAAGTCGAGCGCACCCTAAAAGGTGTACTTGATTTTGGCCATATTTATACTTGTCATAACCAATAACTACATTTATAAACTTGTTTTAAGGAAATCAATGCTAGCACTGCATGTAATAATCCTATATCTATCAGTCATCAAATTGCCAAATATAAAAGTACAAGGATAAAGGCTGTGGATTTTCTATAAAAATCTTGATTTATTTGCCACAAAGTCCTCTTTTTCTATTAAATGCAATGGAACAGTAAAAAATAATGCTTTGCATCAAGTTTCCCCTTGGAATATGTACAAAATGGCTTATCTCTATTATGCATTATATCTGTAGTTTTGATACAATTGAAGTTTGAAAAATTCGTACAAAAATGGCTACAGAAGGGTACATAAACCTTAACCAATAAAAAGTAATTTAAATGTTGTAATTGGAACACCAAATTGTATTAGGATTACAGGCCATCTATAACAAGAACTATCTTTAAAAAAAGATATCCAACGTATTTAAATTTAAGTATATGTTTAAAACTATCATTTCGATAACCTTCAGAAGCACATAGATACCATTTAAATAACGTTTTCTCTGTTTGTGTTCAGTATTCTCGGTCCTCGTATCTTTCTGTTTACATTCACCAAAACCCCGCGTAATTTTCTCACATGCGTATATAGGTGCGTTCTAAAAGTCATGTACGTTTCGTACAACAAAGTTAACATTAAAAATTATATAATTGTCCCGAATAAACAGCTGTCACGGATGCAAAGAAATATTGGAGAAACAATTATTTTAACAAAAATATAAATCTTTGTAAGATCTAGTTCAAATATTTTGCTTGTTTTCTTTCCAAATCATGTATTTGTCTTTCTAGTTTTTCTTCTTGTTCTTTACTTCGTTTTTTTTCAGTTTCCTAGTGGCTAACAGTGCAGACTGTCAATTACTGTGGATTTATTTATTTTCGTGGGTATCAGTTTTCGTGGATTGCAGAAAACTTACATATTCGTGGATATTCGATTTCGTGGTTTTGCCAATCTCTGTATACTTAAGCCTATTGAAAATGTTATTCATTGAATATTTGAATTTGTGGTTCAATTGTACCCACGAAATCCACGAAAATTGGGTATACAATGAATAGTAATGAATCCACAGTAGGATGAGAGTTCTCTTTTTTGATTTGTATAGATATTTATTTAAACTTAATATTTATTATTGTATTGCTATTGTTGGATTGTTGTGAATGATGAGTAGATATTTAACAATGTGTATTTTGACAAGTTTTAGACATGTTGGTCAGATGCGTAAATAAACATTAAGGTCATGGTTACTACAACATAAAAATCATAACAACTTTACCTTCATAATATACTTTATAAATAATTAAGAGGAGTATCCTGTTGTCGACAATTCTTTATATATACAGATAAATACAGTTTAATGTAAAGTTCAAGGTTGATAAGTCATTGTTTCTGCATTTATGTATTGCTGTTTATATGTCAGATAGGATTTAAAATTAAATCCCTTCAGAGGTGTAAGAAAATCTGCCCTTTCTTGCCCTATCATTTTTTAGCAGTTTCATGAAAAAAATATCCAGGTCATGATTGACATTAATTTAAATTTGTATCATTCATTTTTCCAAAACCTTTTGCCCCTATCAAGTTCTATGAATATAAAGTAGTTAACATGGATACTATGAATATTCATAATCCATTCTTTAAAAAAAAATCTGCTATTGATACAATTCTAAACCTTTTGTCAAAGACTCCTTAATTTTTTTTTAAGAAAACTTCTATCACAAGTCCAAAATCTAATTATATTTCAATTTGATAAGAACATGACCAACTTTCAATTCAAAGTGCATATGTAAAAGCAAAATTATATCCGGGTGAAATTTGAACCGGAGGAAAAAATTTCACAGTAGTTGTTGTTATTTTTTTTATCCGGAGGAAAATATTTCCCTGGGATATTTTTTCCTTTACCATTAAATTCTATCTGGGTAGTTAACTTAATGAATAGTTATTAGAAAAAACGTATCCTTTAAAAATACTATGAAATAATAACAGTGTATTTGAAATAAAGCTAAATTGTTAAAAAAAAAAAAAGTATTATAATGGGAGATAATTTCACAAAATATACTTGAAAAAATTTCGTGAAATATTCAAGTCAATATCATCCTTTTAAAAAGAAAATTATCATGAAACATAGGGAAGAAAACCAGAAGTCATTTCAAAGATCGTAATTGTGAAAATAATATCATGATTTAGATAAGGTTAGTGACTAAAAAGCATCTAGTAGAATTATGGGTAGAAAAATCTGTCCAAATTAGTTTTCCCATGCAATTTCTAATTGAAAAATTGATCCTCAAAACATTGTTTGTTTGCAAATAGCCTGGTTTTTGTTGAACCTCTAACTATGTAGAAAGTTGAATAACATGGGATAGTCAAAAACTGGAAACTACTGTCAGAAAGCAAATGAATACTTTACGCTGATTCAAATACTTTTTCAAAAGTCATTTGTTATTTTTGATTATAAGAAGAGGAACCAACACATGATGTTTATTGTTCAGAAGAACAATCTGTTAGAGTGTGTTTAATGACCTTTACTTTTCTTGACGGTCTCGCATTGTCTGCTCTGTAATACTTATTTATGAATGGGACAGAGTAAACAAAGTAGGCAGTAAGTAATTACACCCGATATACATCATCTGGGGTTTGATCCTGATTGCTTTTTATGAAAACGTGACACCAAGAAAGAGCTCAATTTAACCTCATGTTTTTAATAGAGTATTTTTAGTTATCTTTTCAAATATTTTAAGTTACTATATAATAGGTGTCTCAAAGGTTAAGGTTTTGTTATCATGGTTATTGTTCATGAAATTTTTTTAGATACAAGTAGAAAATAATTACAAATGTTTGCACTGCTAACTTGGTTTCATAATTTTTTACAGCCAAAATAAAAATGGGATCTAATGTCCTATTTACAGTTATCCTATTTTAAGGCCTAGTTGTGTTGTTCATGTGTGGTTAAAGTTAAAACTGTCAGTATTTATATTTAGTTCTTGATGTTTAGGTGCTTTACATCAATTTTAACAAGCCTTATCAGAATGAGAGTAATTGAAATATGCATTATAAAATTGAATGAAAAGATCAAACTGAAATTAACTTTCCAGATGATCAACACTATTTTGGTTTCTCAGATAAAATTTCAATATGCTGAATCTAACCATGCATTTAGATTTTTAATATTTGGGACCGGTTATCAAATTCGTCCACATTGAGGTCTAAAGGGTCTAAAATTGAACATTATTTGATTTCATCAAAAATTGAATTCTTGGGGTTCTATGATATGCTGAAATCTAACCATGTATTTAGATTTTGGATATTGGACAATAATAGGTAAATGTCCAATTTAAAATTTTTAAGTTTTTAAGTTTAAGTTCTTAGACCACATTCATTCTGTGTCAGAAACCTATGTTGTGTCAACTATTTAATCACAATCCAAATTCAGAGCTGTATTAAGCTTAAACGTTGCGTCCATACTTGCCCCAACTGTTCAGGGTTGGACATCTGCCTTCGTATAAAGCTGCGCCCTGCGGAGCATCTGGTTGAACAGTAAAACATGTTTAAACTAAACTAGTGGACTACTAATAGTCGACATATTCCGGGAATAAACCCTATCCGGTCCAACTTGATTTTTAGTGAGTAAAGATTTTTAACTAAAGTAAAAAAAAAACACGGTAAAATAACTATTTAACGCAAAATTAATAAGTCAGAAACTTGTATAAACAATGTACAATAAATTTCTGATGCACAAATATCAATAAAACCATAATTAAATGGTACAACTACGAACAATACTATGATAAATATTGAAGCGATTTAGGAATTCATGGAACTATAATGCAAAGTTAAAAATCCTCATAAAAGTTAATTTATTAGAACTACTGAGTTGGAGTGGCTTCAATACTTTACAAAAGGAAGTTTCATAACATTTTTAAATCGGAAAATCATGAAACTATCGATGTAATCTAAATTTATAAATGTTGTAACCACTTCGTTAAAATAATACAGAGTGCGAATTCGTTTAAACGAGTCAAAATGAACAAAATTCAGTATAATTAGGAGGAATTCTAGTTTTACAATATGAATAAACACTTAACTCTTTATAAAATGCAAAATAAAATGCCAAAAGACCCCAAAAAAAATTCAAAATGTTTTTCATGTTGAAATTTGAAAAGAAATCCAAATGTCTTTTTTCTTTCCATTTTATATTAAAAAAAAACTGCACCGCAGAAAAAGGCTACGACCGGGCAAAAAGGTTAGATTAAGGTACTGGCTTTTTGCAAATAATGGTTTTTAGCCTGCAGTTATGCCGGTCCATTAAAGTCGTAAAATAAGCACCTTTTTCTTGATTTGTCACTGTGTCTCCACTAAAACTAAATCAATTGGATGTTGGATGTGTACTGATTGATATTTTAGTCTCAGATACATGATTTATTTTACTAGTTGATATTGGCTTTGTAACTTTGTCAGTAACTGCAAGTACTCTCATATCCGTCCTTAGTGTCCTTTTTGTTGTTATGGACGAAGAATGGATAAATACCTTGCCACGTCCGGTATGTGTTTTTGTTTGAATGTTCTTCTTTGCATAAATCTGATGAGTTGAGCCTTTTTCAACTGTTTTTTTTGTAGTTTGTTCTTATGTTGTGCTGTTTCACCACTGCTCCAGGTTAGGGGGAGGGTTGAGCTCTCACATATATATTTAATCCCGCCACATGCTGTATGTACATGTCCCAAGTCAGGAGCCTGTAGTTCAGTGGTTGTCGTTGGTTCATGTCGGTCATATTTGTTTTTCGTAAACGGTTTTGTTATAAATTTGAATTGTTTCATATTGTTTATGTCCGGGCCTTTTATAGCCGATAATACGGTTTGGGAATTTTTCATTGTTGAAGGTCGAGAGGTTGCCTATATTATTACTTACATCCACTTCTATGAACCTGACGTCGGGTAACTTCTCTCCTATATATAATAACAATTTCATGAATACAACACAAATGTTTAGTAATTAAAAAGTTGTATCAGTCTGTTAGGGTGACTACTAAACGTGAAAGGGGATTATATATACGACAAAATAAACGTTCACAACACGATTGGAGAAAACATCATGTCCGTACTTGAAAACAACTTTCCTTTAACTTTTCATTATACCAATAAGGATGTCCGTAACTTTAACATTATGTGGTTTGCCCGTTACTCAGAAGTTTGATCGAAAAATGTGATCTACTCATTTGTATAATTGTGGTATCATATGTGTAGCTGTGAAAATATATAAGTGTTTTTATCATGTTGTGCTGTTACACAAGTGTCCCAAGTTTAAAGGAGGGTTGGGGGCTCACATGTTTAATCCCGCCGCATTCTTGTTTGTGTCTGTCCATCGTCTGGAGCATCTAGTACATTGGTTATATAGATCTGTCATATTGTTTTTCGTTGATAAATAATTCATATAACGTTATATATAAAATAAAAATAGGAGATGTGGTATGATTGCCAATGAGACAACTCTCCACAAGAAGCAAAATGACACAGAAATTAATAGATCACTGTACGGCCTGCAACAATGAGCAATGAGCAACGCCAATACTGCATAGTTAGCTATAAAAGGCCCCGAAATGATAATGTAATATTATTCAAACGAGAAAACTAACGGCCTTATTTATGTATAAAAAAGAACGAAAAACAAATATGTAACACATCAACAAACGAAAACCTCTGAATTACAGGCTCCATACTTAGTTTTCTAATTTTATATGTTTTTTTCTTATATATATCGGGGCCTTTTATAGCTGACTATACGGTATAGTTTTACTTCATTGTTGACTTTTGTATGTTGAACTATAATAATTGCTTTATACACCTACATGTTCTTCATTTAAACTTTGGTGGAAAGTTGTCTCACTGGCCAACACACCACATCTATTTGTAAAAAAAACCAGTTGGAATGCCATCTAAAGGCACTCGGCAAACTAATTTCAACGAGCTCCTATGGCTGCTTTCGTTTAGGCAAATTTAGACCAACATCGGCATTTGAAAGAGCCTCAAATTATGAAAAGAAATGGTCATTAAAGTGTTTTTTTTTGGCAGTACTATACTTTTGTAAACTTTATTTCCTCTGGAATATATTTGTTAACAGTTTATTTCATCTGGAACAACGTTGAAAGTCCCAATTTTCAATAGAAACATTCCGATTAGATGTACACTGGTTAAACATTGTAATTTTGACTTTGGATGACTGATATATTAGGTTCAACTACTTCGACTAAGTAAACAGATAAAAATTTACAATAACATACAGAAAAAGGTTCGTCGATGCCATCTCGAATACCTTAATAAGATTTATGACGTTTTTTGTCAACGAACTGTACAGTGATTATTTAAAAACGCACAACGAACTCGACACATTTGGTGAGACGAACGATACAGTAAGAGAAAATTTAAGAAGTATGATATTGCGTTTATTTTGAGTTCTGGGAAACATTTGAAGGCACGTAGTAATTCAATGCATAGTTATTTATGAATGCTTAAGGTATTAATACGCAAAAGTGTATGCACGAATAGATATTCAGCATTGTTTATCTCATAAAAAGAGTACTATTAAATTGCACCATGCATGTGCGTTTTGCATATAACAGTTTTATCAAACGTTCTAAGCAATATCTAAAACTTACAACAACTGTATAATTGAATAAATAAACTAACTTGCACTTTGACATATTTATATATACTCAAATAAGTTCTAGAGAAGCATTCGAAATTGTTGTCATCCCAAATGTTGTCCTGATTACCCATTCGAACGCGTCAACATCCGGATTCATTTGTATCGGGGTTATACGGGAGGAAATTGTGGTCAAACTATTGGAACTTCAAGGATGTAAGATAATGCTATTTTTAGCTATCGGTTTTCCGAGAAACAAAACGTAAAGACATTCCCATTTCTGAAGAGCATTTTTGCAGCATAAAATTGTAAAAAAAAAAATAAAACTTCATTAGAGGAAATAATCTGTTGGACGGTAAGTACTATTACAGCCAGAATTAATTCAACATATAATACTATACACTTTTCCCCAATGATAACAACACATATCTGCATGGCAGAAGGGCGTTAGAATCATCGATATTCGAATGATCACTATATATAGTATACGTTAAAAAAAATTAGCCATTTTTTCACGATCGTCTATTATATCGTTATTTACTTTTAGGAATAAAATTTCTTTGTGCTGCTTTTCACATTAAGATTTTACTATTTAAACCAGTTTTTTCTATGGACGGTTTCGTTCATACTTTTATCAGATAATTTGTTTTGATAGCAATCTGTTTTTTTTTTCGTTTTCAACATCTATATTATTTTTATTTCTTACAAGACATGTTCCACATGTGGCACAGGATCTGCCTACCCTTCCGAAGCACCAGAGAACCCCCCCCCCCCACCCCCCCGTTTTTGGTGTGGTTCGTGTTGCTTAGTCTTTAGGTTTCTATGTTGTGTCTTGTGTACTATTATTTGTAACAGCTTCCAATTGTTTTTCCATATGCTCAAGTCAATGGGTGTTTCGGATAAGCGAGATTTCTGATATAAAAATGTTGGAAGGCAGCACTTTTTTAAGATGAACTCAATACAATAATGTACTTAGACCTAATTTTTTTTATAATGCTATTATTTTCATTATACATCAGAATTTATTGTTACACCAAATCGATGTGACTAGTTCGTATATGGTTAGCCACGTATGATCCTTTAGCCATGAATCTGCATCGTTTGGCAGTTAGTGTTTTGCCAGTAAACAAATTAGATATTTTTGAAAGTTTTTCTATGTTACCAAATAGATAATTAAATCCATAACGTAAAGTAAGAGATGCAGATCCAGGATTTGAAAAGGAGGGGGATGTCGTTTCCATAACCTAGAAAAAGTTTGGAGTTGAATAGATAAAAAGTGTGGATAATGCAACAGTATATGAAGCATCTCAAGAAGGTGGAGGTGCTGCCCCTCCCTTAAATCTGCATCGAAGTGAAAAGAGCACACTTTTTTTTTATTAAGTTTTGAATTTGCTTGTCTTTCTGCGTGTTTTCAAACATAACGATTCGACCGAATCTAGTGTTGTAGTTAAGATGATCAGTACACACTTTATTTCTATGATTATATGTAAAAACTGAAAAGTATCTGTAAAAAATGTAAATATTTAAGACCAAATCAAAACCTGAAAAATTAGTTTATAAAAGATTATTCTGTAACCTGAGTGTCAAATAATTGATGCAGCTCGTTGTTATATAAACAAATTCTTTACCTTTTGTAAACGAAAAAAAATATGTTTAATTAATTTCCAAGTTGGACAAGAACAAGACTCGATCACAAACTTTTTCCTGATTCATATATACGCATGTACAGATAAATAAAGTACTCTGACGTAGCTTTCCTTGTATTTCGGTGACCTAAGGTTGAACGACTTCTTATATGTTTGTTATCGTAACAGCCTCATCTGTTTAGTATTTTATTTAAGTGCCAGTCTTCCTAAGAATCAGGCAGTGGTGAAAACATGACCAAAAAAACCCACCCAGTTTGACATTGATTTCAGTTCATAAAATGTAGTTAAGCACAAAAATAACATTCATTTCCATGTTCTGTTGTGGTAATAGAAGATACAAGTTGGTTGAAATGCACTAGAAATTAATGAATAAGGGGAGATAACTCTGTAATTTGCTATCATTCTAACCAATTTTTTAACCAAGTTATTTGATATTACCAGACACACACAAACGAAAGACTAATACTTTTTAACTCAGGATGATGGTTAGTATTAAACAGCATGATTAGCTCGGTGGGTTTTTTCTGATCATGTTTTAATTTTTACCTAAATTGCCTGATTCTTACAAAGACTGGCACTTAATGCCAATCATATTACGCTCTTGATTACCATGATTACGCTATACCTTTAGTGAAAAGCGGGAAAGAGTATACATAAAATGTATGCATGTGAACAAATCCCTTAATTTAATTTAGTATTTATAAAAACAAAAAACAAAAAATTCAACAAAAGAAATCTGACTATTTCCGTAGCGAAGAGGTATTAAGTTTCATCCTTGTCCGTCTGTACGTCCGTACGCGTCGCCCCAGAATTGGTTACCATTCTCTAACTTAAATTAAGTTTGACTCATCCAAATGTTATGAAACTTAAACGCAATGTTTATTTCCACCAATCAATAATCAAGTGAGTGTGAATTTGGGTGGCGTCACTTTTGCCGCTCTATAGAGTTATGCATAAACAGCACAAACCAAACAGCGATTTCTGGTTTAAATTAGTTGTGTTGCATCATTTCAATGCTTCAAATGTCTTCACTCACGACTCTGATTTTTTTGTGTTATACATGTAGAGATAATTTTGTTAGGTTTGAGCTGACAAACGTGCTAGCAGTTCGAAGTATCACTATATCCGGATGTTGACTAGGAGTTTGATTATAATATACTCGAGAAAGGGAGGGGGGGCACTTCCTATGTAATGAGTGGTAGGGATGATCCGCTGGAATAGGTCACTATTTGATGCTCCGTGATGTATAAAAAGGCCCGTTCTCCTGTTCCCCGAATGTGACCTACCGATCTAGATTTATCACCGGTTGTGTACTTAACTGAGCAATACGACTGATGTCTTATTGTAGCATGATCTACTAACCCTTCCGGGGCACCTGAGATAACCCCTGTTTTTTGGGTAGGGTTTCTTTTGCTCAGTGTTAAGGTTTCTATGTCGTGTTTTTATACGACCGCAAAAATTGAAAATTTTTTGGTCGTATATTGGTATGACGTTGGCGTCGACGTTGGCGTCGTCGTCGTCGTCTTCGTTGTCGTTCGAAGACATTTGGTTTTCGCACTATAACTTTAGTAAAAGTTAATAGAAATCTATGAAATTTAATCAAACAAGGTTTATGACCATAAAAGAAAGATTGGGATTGATTTTGGGAGTTTTTGTCCCAACAGTTAAAGAATTAGGGGCCAAAAAGGACCCAGATAACCTTTTTTCTTGGTTTTAGCACAATAACTTTAGTATAAGTAAACAGAAATATATGAAATTTTTAACATCAGGTTTATTTCCACAAAAGAAAGGTTGGGATTGATTTTGGAGTTTTGGTCCCAACAGTTTATAAGGAATTGGGGACTAAAAAAAGGTCCCGAATAAGCATTTTTCTTGTTTTTTGCACAAAAACTTTAGTAAAAGTTAATAGATATATAAGTGAATAGAAATCTATAAAATTTTAACACAAGGGTTATGACCACAAAAAGAGGGTTATGATTGAATTTGATAGTTTTGATCCCAACAGTTTAGGAATAAGGGGCCAAAAGGGTCAAAAATTAAACTTTGTTTGATTTCATCAAAAAATGAATTATTGGGGTTCTTTAGATATGCCAAATCTAACCGTGTATTTAGATTCTTAATTTTTGGTCCTGTTTCAAATTGGTCTACATTAAGGTCCAAAGGGTTCAAAATTAAACTTAGTTTGATTTTAACAAAAATTGAATTCTTGGGGTTCTTTGGTATGCTGAATCTTAACATGTATTTGGATTTATGTTTATGGGCCCAGTTTTCAAGTTGGTCCAAACCGGGGTCCAAATTAAAATTTGTTTGATTTCAACAAAAATTGAATATATGGGGTTCTTTGGTATGATGAATCTAACCATGTATTTAGATTTTAGATTTTTTGGCCCCGTTATGAAATTGATCTACATTGAGGTCAATAGGGTCCAAAATTAAACTTTGTTTGATTTCATCAAAAATTTAATTCTTGGGATTCTTTGATATGCTGAATCTAACCATGTATTTCGAATTTGGACATTGGACCATAATAGGTAAATTTAATATGTTTAAGTTCTTAAACCACATTCATTCTGTGTCAGAAACCATTGCTGTGTCAAATATTTAATCACAATCCAAATTCAGAGCGGTATCAAGCTTGAATGTTGTGTCCATACTTGCCCCAACTGTTCAGGGTTCGACCTCTGCGGTCGTATCAAGCTGCACCCAGCGAAGACTTTTATTTTATTTTGTTTCTAATCAGACGCATTCGAAAACGACCTTTTTGTAAGTCGGTTCTATTGACGCAGATAATCTTTTCTTTTATATACGCTACCATGCAACCACCGACGCGATTAGTTCTATCATTACGAAACATGTTATATGATGGAATTGAAATGTCGGTATCATTTACAAATGGATTAAGCCAGCTCTCAGTAAATTATACCAAATTGTCTAAATGGTCATCTTCGCTAGGCAGAGGCTACGATCCAGTCCCCTCTTCTACACCCTTGCAATCCGCCCATGGTGGAGACGAGGGGACTGGATCATAACCCTTGACTAGCGAAGATGCTAAATGATTAGGTCCGGGAAGTAGACATATAAAAGTTTTATGATAAGCTGAATTTAAGCGTGTATTTATATTTTGGATATTGGACTATACAAAGTAAAAGTCCAATTTCAAATTTTTCAACTCTTTGGTCACATTAATCTGTGTCAGAAACCTATGATGTTCCAAATATTCAATACCAACCCAAATTCAGAGCTATATATATATCAAGCTTGAATGTAGTGTTCATACTTGCCTCAAATATCCAGGGTTTGATCAATGCGATCGTATCTAACTGCGCACTGCTTTTGAGCATTTTATTGAGATATTGTGTATTGAAAAAAGATATAGCTCGCTGGAGATTGGCAAGAACATAAATTGCGTACACGTTTTAAATTTTTGTTTAAATCTTATTATTTTTTCTTATTTAAAAAATATATATATATATTTGGTGTAGACATGGAAGCAACGTCATCAAATTTATCACTACTATCAAGCGAGCAACAGCATGGTGAAATTAAAAAGGTAATACTTATTATTAAACTATTGAATTTAATGTCGAAGGTAAAGCTAATTAATTTGCGTTTCATGTGCAGTGGCAAACATCACATGCCTATTATGACGTGTACATTTTAATATGGTATGAAAATAAACCCTTCTTTGTACTAGAATCACACGCTGAGCTTGAGTTTTATAACGTATTATTGATAGGGTTATATTTCAGATAAACGTACTACCCTATCTTGACACACGGTTTAGACTTCGTGTCGACCAATCTTTGCTTTTTTGCTCCCGAATGGCAATGTCAGCGCTACCTTAGATAGAAACAGTTTTAAGACAACACAGTTCTTATCCATTCTATCCTACTCTTCAGGTATTTGAAGATCAAATTGATTTCTTTTAAAATCTACGAACTTATCCACATGTCAAAAAGATCAAAAGATTGTGTTCTGTTAGACACTTTTTGGTTTATACAACTAAAACAAAGTTGATTTGAATAACATATTTAAGGCCATTACCTGATTGCCCTGTAGACGTATTAAATTTTATTATCTATTCCAGAAGCTTTACAAATTGGTTAAGATTTTCCTCGGATGTGTCATACTGGGATTGGCATGTTATATAAGTTATTCCATTTCTCAAACAAAGTAAGTACATAGAGCAAGGATATCACAACACAGAATGCGTGTTTAAAGGACAACAACAATAATCAATAGAACAAAGTGATAAAGTCTTCATGGTGTTTCTTGATCATACCAACTGCTAGAAGGTCTTCAGAAGGAACCAACAAACTCATTTGTTACAATCAGATTAAGATTAATGGGAGTAAACTTCTTGAGTGATAATGCACTTTTGAACGTCCTGTTGTTGCTTTGTTTCTTTGCTTATCTGATCCTAATACAAACGTGAATCAGAATCGAAATATGAAATGTGAATCAGAATCGAAATGTGAAATGTGAATCAGAATCGAAATGTTAAATGTGAATCAGAATCGAAACAGAACAGAACTTCAAATGCTGTCACAAATTGACCGAATGACTTATTATAAAATTGTGTAACTCATTCACAGTCATAGTAAGAACACAGGCTTAGAAAATCCTTTTTTTCTTCTCCAATTATTATTATATAGTATTTTACAAAATTGTTGTTCATACTGCATATGAGTTATGGTCTTTATTATAAAATTTGTGATGGCATTTAGTTACTTTTTGTGATCATGATTTTGAGCACACATATGCCAAAGTACATTCTATAGTAAATGTTGTCGATGTAAAGCTTCTGTTATTTTATCTGATCCTAATACAAACGAAACCTGACACGTTTCATGATCTTCATTTGTAGTGAAATAAAGAAAAATTTGGAAAAACAAACACTCATTGGAAGTGATGCAGAAAAGCTGCTAGCCAGTTCAGTTAAAAACATGGACTTACATGTCGGTAAGTGCGTATGTAGTGTTTCTAGAATGATTTTAGCCAGAAAATAATTACATTTCTCTTTGCAACGATCAGAGCATTTCAGCTTATTACCAGTTTGGTAAAAATTTTCTTGACTCTATATGTTTGTCTTGGTCATTCATTGTTGTCATACAATGGAATTCTATGCGACCGTCATACAACTGCAAGAGAGATTTTGCTAGCTTTGAAACCAGGTTTAATCTAGAATTATCTGCCATAAAGAAATGCCTGTATAGCATCAAGAATATGACATTGTTTCCGTTCGTTTTATGTGTTTGAGCTTTTGATATTTTCATTTGATAAAAAACTTTCCTTTTGAATTTTCCTTTCTATGCCATATTATATTTGGTTTTGCCGTCTGTATATATCTATCGTCTCTGGTTTAATACAGAACACATGTTGAAGTAGGTCCTTGTTTGGGATAAGATGTGCACAGATTTTAACGTTATTATTGATTTGGGGATGTGCGGTGGGTAGGCGGGATTCTGCCAAACAGTGTCCGTTCATTAACATGAACACGCTTTGAAGTTTTTTTTTCAAATTTAGATATGTTTTTTCTTGTGACCAAATGAATGTTAAATTCAATTTTCACTTTTTTCATGAAGTGAACTCCTTTAACATGTTTAATCCGATAATAATCTATTTTATTAATTGTATTATACTACATTACATTTAAAGTTTTTGACATTGAGAAGTTGCAGATCTGCATTAGTTTGTGACAAATGTAAGAAAATATAGTTGGAACTATTAATTATATTTTGTTATAATTTGAAGATAGATATACATTGTGTTACATCATATCTAATTTTAGAGATTAATTAATCATATATAATGCGAGAATACTAAAGGGAAATAACTCAAACTTGTTACATGAACCACTACATGCATAAATAACATCAAAATTACTTTATAACTATTTTTTTTAAGTCATGTGTGTCATGAAGGTAGATATTAAAATTGTTTTGTGGTATTTTCGCGTCCGTACGTCCCAAAATTGGTTTCCGTTCTCTAACTTAAGTTTGCCCCAACCAAATGTTATGAATGAAACTTATACACAATGAATATTACCACAAAACACAGATCAAGTTTGAATGTTGGTGGCGTTAATTTTACTGTTCCAGAGTTATGCTTCTTTACATATAGAAAAGTTGCTAAATTTTGTGTTTCCGTTTTCTAACTTTAGGCTCCCTCACCCAAATGTTATGAAACTTATGCACAATGCTTATTACCTTAAAATACATACTTAGTTTGAATTTTGGTGGCGTCACTTTTGTCGTTCTAGAGACGGATATGCCTCTTTACAATTGGAAAAATTGCTGATTTTTTTGTTTTCGTTCTCTATCTTAAGTTTGCCTCAACTATATGTAATGACACGTATCACTGGGGTAAAGCTGATGACCGTAACTGCATTCACGGTCATCCCAAGATGTCGGATGAAAAATTAGGTCAGTATCTGTATTGTCTGTTACAGTGTTTCTATATCATTTTCTTTACAAAATATACATTGATACGATGTAAATTTATAAAACATTCACACAGAAATCACAAATTACTACCGAAAAATGTTCAGGAAACGCAAAATTCAATTGAAAAAATCGCGAAGATGTCCGTAAATCATTATCAAAATATTTTCAAGATGACCGTAACATAAAACAAGGATGACCGTGATTGGTAAACAGATGACCGTAACTTGTAAAAGATGACCGTAATTTGTAAAGAATGACTGTAATTTATAAAGGATGATCGTAACTTTTAAATGATGACCCTCAATTCTAAGAATATCCGTATTTGTATTCATAGCTGTTTGTTGTGTTTGTCTCAATAGGGGTTTAGTTAGTGGATATAAACATGTTTTATCAATTTATTTTTAACTATTTGCCGTATTTTGAGTCATGACAATGATAGTAAATTGCAAATTTCTCGTAAACAATGAAAAATTTATTGATAAAAACGACTTAAAATTTGAATACAAATTGAAAGAGATACGACGAAAAGTTGAAGAAACAAGAATGTGTCCCTCTGATGTGTCTCTAGTACATGCCTCATCTACACTATAATTCTATATGTTCAGTGAACCGTTAAAATGAGAAAGAACTGTAATTTGGCATTATGATTAGAAAGATCATATCATAGAAAACATGTGTACTAAGTTTCAAGTTAATTGGACTTCAACGTCATCAAAAACCTCCTCGACCAAAAACTTTAACCTAAGGTGGCACAAACGGACGAACGAGCAGACGAACGGACGAACAACGAACGGACTCACATACCAGAAAACATAATGCCAATGAATGGAGCATTAAAAACACTAATCAAACATATGAATATCCGGTAATCGAGCCTATGTGTATGGTTCCAGAGGAAGCAGATTAAAATCTTAGTTTGTCTTTAGATATGAATAACATTGCTGTGTATACAAATTGACAGGTTTCCCCCAGCGGCGGATCTCCTTTTTATTTACCGATCAGTGCATTTGAATGGGGACACATAGTTTGAACCCCCTTTACCCTGGGTTGGGATCCCCCTTTTTTTAAATGGCTTAATCCGCCCCTGCCCCTTGTGATACGCTATACGCACAAGACTATTTTAAGGATCTATTTTGCTGGAGCTCGCCTTCACTAGTTTGGTCGTAATATTTTAAAAACAGGTTCTGTTATTTTACTTGCAAGACAAAATAGAAGACAAATCAAAGACGATATAAATTAATATCAATGGGTGTACATCCATTGGAATTTAAAAAAAAAATCATTTATTATATGTCATTACAAGGAATTCAAAAAATAAACAAAAATCTTTTGGCTTTTAGTTGGAGGCTGTGCAGCCTTTTTTATTATTATACTTGTAAGGTGTCATTGAATCGCGCTTTTGTTGCATGTTTACCCCACTTTTTCATGTGCAAATCTTGTTGTATGTTCATTTTAAAAAGTATATACCCTCTACCGTAAAAAAAGATATATATGGTGAACTTTGTATTTAAAGCACTTCTTATTTTCTCCTACCTATAGGATAATACTCTCACATAAATACGTTTTATATCAACACCATTAATCATTTGATAAAAAAAAAAAGTAGTTATACAAATACGGATATTTCATAGAATTGACGATCATCCTTTAAAAGTTACGGTCATCCTTTAGAAATTACGGTCATCCTGTACAAACTACGGTCATCTTTTAACCAATTACGGTCATCCTTGTTATGAATTGCTGATTCTGTTACGGTCATCTCGAGTGTGATTTACGGTCATCTTAGCGATTTTTTTAAATCGAATTTCCTGTTTCATGCACATTTCTCGGAAGTAATTTGTGATTTCCGTGTGAATCTTTATAAATTTACATCGTATCAATGTCTCTTTTGTAAAGAAAATGATATAGAAACACTGTAACAGACAATACAGATACTGACCTAATTTTTCATCCGACATCTTGGGATGACCGTAAATGCAGTTACGGTCATCAGCTTTACCCCAGTGACGTATACACAATGCCAATTACCACAAAACTTAGATCAAGTACACATTTTTACAGTTCTTGAGTTATGTCCCTTTATAATATTATATGCAAGCGGGGGCATCATCTGTGTCCCATGGACACATTCCCCATTTATTTTCATTATTAATTAGATAATAATCTATTTTAAATATTAAATAACAATCCAAATTCAGAACTGGTTTAAGCTTAAATGTTGTGTTCATACTTGCTCTACTGTTCAGGGTTAGACCTCTGCAGGAAAATCCGGTTTGCCTCACTCAACAGCCTTTTGTTTTGATTTGTTAGAGATATATATATGAATGAAGTAAGATTAATTTATATCCCATTTTGTGACTCTAACGAACGTTTACGTCATACAGATCATCAGTTAGGTTTTGCATTGCTCTTGTAGATTCTTGTCTAATACTGCAATGACTAAACCTGCAAATTTGACGCATTGCTTGGAATGCTCATCTTGCTGTTGTGTGTGTGTCTCTATGTGTTAGACTTTGACTACTGAAAATTGCAGTATACACATGAAGTTTTAACCTGTTCAATGTAAATGCATTGAAGAAGCATAGCTAGAATTTGATAATTGATTTGTTGATTGTAAGTGTTTTAGCACAGTAGGCTATATAACACAGGTCATTTTTTATTTGTTGAGGAAGCCGGATTTCCCATGAAGAACCACTTCTTATCGGCAGGAAATTGACACTCCTAGCTAATTCATAACCGAGACGAACGCACTTGTCGCGTGTGGAATGTAGTGCTGACAGGCTATTGATACGGTAGATGAACTGCTATCGTACGTGCCCCTCCATGTCCTCTAAAGCTAGATGATAACTGATGCAAAATGATACGTTGTGATCATTTCAATGCCAGACAACAGTTATATCTAAGAGCATGATCGTGCCTTTGAACGAATATTTCTGGAAAAAAAACAAAAAACATAGCATTACATGTATATGAATTTGTATGTTAAAATTGAAATAATATTTAACCATTGAGTACACTTTTGCTGTAAATTTACCGACCACAAATTAAAAGACGAGCATCTCAAATTAAAATATAATCAATTAAAGCCTATTTGTTATTTCAAAAGAAGTTAATAAACTATTATAAATTTTATTGGAAATAATAAGAGATAGCAGAATCTGTTATCAACAAAAATGATCACCAATACAGCATGTACAAGATTTTCACAAAAGCTAAAATATGTTCAACAGTATCAAATTATATCATAAATTGACTCGATCCTTATAGTAGTAATTGTTCTTTAATGATGACAAAATTGATACGATTGTCTTGACAAGAGAAAGAAAAACTGTAACTGAAATAGCACAAATGACCACTTATACAAAATCTTCAAACATTACACTTACTCTACTGCAATAACCAATTGACTTTTTGTAAAAGTTATTGCCCCGTAATGTCGATTTGTATCTTCTTTTTATATTTCTGCATATTATCTGAAGTTTTGAAAGTACGTCCCTACTTAGGGACCTTTTTGGGGCTAAAAACATAAAATAAGTGTAATATGCACTTTTCAAACGGTTACTGGCGTGGGGCATGTATATTTTGTAGTTGTTGTAAAGTGTAAGGGTTGGATATTTTCGATGCTGTATTCTCTCTATTAATTGTCTATCATAAAATGATAGTATGGATCCAAAGCTATGAACTGATAAATTGATGTGGGACTTGTCAATAGAAAATAGACTTTGAAAATTCTCGCTGTTTTGTTGTAAATATAAAAAGAAGATGTGGTATGATTGCCAATGAGACAATTATTCACAAAAGACCAAAATGACACAGACATTAACAACTATAGGTCACCGTACGGCCTTCAACAATGAGCAAAGCCCACACCGCACAGACAGCTATAATAGGCCCCGATAAGACAATGTAAAACAATTCAAACGAGAAAACTAACGGCCTTATTTATGTAATAAAAATGAACGAAAAACAAATATGTAACACATAAACAAACGACAACCACTGAATTACAGGCTCCTGACTTGGGACAGGCACATACATAAATAATGTGGCGGGGTTTAACATGTTATCGGGATTCCAATCCTCCCCCTAACCTGGGACAGTGGTATAACAGTACAACATAAGAACGAACTATAAAAATCAGTTGAAAAAGGCTTAACTCATCAGATTGACAAAAATACAAGTGGATGTGGCCGGGTAAGTTAAGTAATCATAACTTCACATATGTCTTTTTGTAAACAAGATATACGCCGGGGTATTCAATGAAATTTACAATACGGCCGGCACAAGTTGAAAAGACAAACAAGCAATTTCTTATCCAAATGTTTGGTTGATTTGTTTCACCCAACAAAATTAAGGGAAGTGAGGGGTTCCAAAAGGCTAAGAACGAGTCTGAAATGTCAACGAATTTATGAATAACGGTCGACAAATGGAGACATAAAGGCCACACCCATCAGGCAGGTTGCAGTCTGGTCTTGAAAAAAGTATTTAATATATCAGTTCGGCGAAACAGGCATTCCGTTCAGACATGCAAACCCCTGCCACCAAAAAAAAAATGCCCGTTTTTATTCATCATGTTCATTTAATGCTAAATAATTCTGATGTAAATTTTTGTTTCCAATAGCAAAATCAGTGGACATGATAATTGTTGTCAATCCAGATACAGCCAGAATTTTTGTTTAAGGCAAAATCCGAGTTACATGTATATTTTTTTTCTCAAATATCTCAGACTGTTTCCTCAGATCAAATGGTTCGTACCTTAGACTTTAAATATATCTAGAGCTTATACTGACTGGGGATCATTATTCAGCTATGTTATTTTAAAATTGGCTGGGGCGTTTGGGGTTAAACATGTTTTCGTAGGTAAATAATATTGCCGTGAAACTTTTTTTCATGTGAGTGTAATAGTCTATATATTGTTTGGTGGAATAGTGAAATAGAAGTTAAATAAGTTCTTGCTCAATCCTTTGTCGCTTTGAAGGTGTCATGATTGTCATCCTCAGCCTAAGCAATGTGTTACTGTAATTTGAATTTCAAAATGACTAAGCGACGTTTTTTTCGACGCACTGTTCAACTCCACCATAGAGAAAGACATGACTTTGACAATCAGTAAATTCCAGCGAAAAATATCTTTATAAGTAAAGAATTGTCGCATGAAAATTAAATACTACAGTACACGGGAAATGGCAAAGTTCAGGAGGTCTAGTCTTATTAATAATTTTACCCCCCCCAAAAAAAAAAGCCCGAGCAAAAAAGGGGGGGGGGGCGTACGCCCTCTACACCCCCTCTGGATCCGCCACTGGTATTTTCTAGTTGAACATTAGTTGCTGTGTTCCATTATATTTTTCGTTTATTGTGTAATTTAAAACAAAGACCGTTGATTTTCTCTTATAAATGTCACCATATCTTGTCGTCAATTCTTGGCTTTTATTATGCATATATATTATAAGCTTACTAGACTCGTTATCGGTTTTAATCCGTGTTGAAATAGTTAAGGGGAATGACCCGTTATTGTAAAAATGTTTATAATTTTAGATTTTTAATGCACAGTTCTATCATTCTCAACAATACCGAATCTCAGTTTTTCTTTATCTAAAGATGTTAAACTGTACTGAAAAGAGTTATGCAAAAGAGAGGCAAAATATACCAAAGGGATAGAAAACATAGAAAACTTAAGACTGAGCAACACGAACCCCACAAAAACTGGGTTGATCTCAGGTGCTCCGAAAGAGTAAGCAGATCCTGCTCCAATTGTGGCATCCGTCGTGTTGCACATGTTAGTACAAACCGTATGCAGGTGCTGCTGGAATGTTGCTACATAAAAATAAAAAGTTCACAATTTGGAATCTGAAATAATCACTGCAATATAAAATGTGGAATAGTATGCAAAAGTCCACAGAAATGAATGTTGTCAACAAGCAGTAATCATATCAGTTTACAAAAATCTTTATCTGACACAAACTGATTCCTCTCGTATGTGTGTACAACTTTCTATCAAAGTTTTGGCTAAAAGGAAATTAAAACGTTTTTAGATGACGTCACCATTAACAGTAGACGTGACGTCATGAACCCCTAGAAAATCTACTAACCCCTTACGGATCCATAGGGCCCGGTCAGTAGTTAACCGTATAACGAACTTCGCTTTTTTTCTTTGCTTCTCTTTATTTTTTCCCCATTATTCTGTATTATTTATAACTCAACAAACAAATATTATAAGTTATATGGTTCGCTACTGACCCCATAGTAAAATCCATAGGGGGTGAGGCCAGAGGCCGAATCACTCGATTTTATTCACCCTCTATGGTCCGTAGGGGGTTAATAGTTAACCATATAACGAATTTATCGCACGCTGGACTTTATATCTGCTGCGTTTTGTTGAAAAAGTAAACAATGAAACACAAAAACATTAATAGATGACGTCACCATTAACAGTAGACATGACGTCATGAACCCCCTAGGAAATTTACTAACCCCTTACGGATCCATAGGGGGTCAGTAGTTAACCGTATCACGAACTTCACTTTTTTTTCTTCGCTTTTCTTAATTTTCCCCCATTATTCTGTATTATTTATAATTCAACAAACAACCATTATAAGTTATATGGTTCGCTACTGACCCCTTACGGATCAATAGAGGGTTAGTAAAATCCATAGGGGGTGAGGCCTGAGGCCGAATCACTCTCGATTTTATTCACCCTCTGTGGTCCGTAGTTGGTTAATGGTTAACCGTATAACGAATTTATGGAACGCTTGACTTTATCTGCTGCGTTTGTTGAAAAATAAACAATGAAACACAAAAACATTAACAGATGACGTTTTGATTGGTTTAAAGTCGTCACGTGGTGACCCCCTATGGATCCGTAGGGGTTTAGTAAATTTCATAGGGGGATCATGACGTCACATCTACTGTTGATGATGACGTTATCTATTAATGTTTTGTGTTCCATTGTTTATTTTTCAACACAACGCAGCAGATAAGGTCCTGCGTGC
Organism: Mytilus edulis; assembly: GCF_963676685.1. Lineage (NCBI taxonomy): Eukaryota > Metazoa > Mollusca > Bivalvia > Mytilida > Mytilidae > Mytilus > Mytilus edulis. Next base: position 24,616 of record NW_027268153.1, read on the forward strand.
AATACATTCGTTATACGGTTAACTACTATCCCCCTACGGACCATAGAGGGTGAATAAAATCCACAAGGGATTCGGCCTCTAGCCTCACCCCTTGTGGATTTTACTAACCCTCTATGGATCCATAGGGGGTCAGTAACGAACCATATAACTTATAACTTATAACGTATTGCGTAATACGCCCTTAGTCTACAAAACCCTCAACAGCAGTGCTCGAATAAAAAAAAATGTGTCAAATAAAGTACGAAGTTAAAGATCATTGATAATACAAAATTCCGAAAGAAATATATATAATAGCTTCATTGAACTACCTGCCATTGTTATATTGGACCACTTTTTCATTTAAAAGATTGATTGTTATTAAGTATAGCTCTGTATCTTTCAGGTATGAGGAATGAAGATCACTTACGGAAATGTCAGGGATCTCAATTAAAACGGACATTTCCCGATGTAGACTATGCTTTCTTTGGATATAACATTTTAAAAGGATATCCCCTCTCTATAGGACATGACCCAGGATTCACTTTGCCAATTTTTAAAGCAGATTATAGAGAAGGCCTCCAGACTTCAGATTGTAGGTACTTTATTCCCAGAGGGTTAGTTATCGTTCCTGATGTTTCGTGTATAACTGACTTTACTTCTAAAACGATACAAACAAGATATGAACTCATTAAATCTTTGTCAATCTCAGCAAGCGTAAAAGTAAGTACACCGAAAATATCGTCAGGAGGCAAAAAATCCAATACGGTGGAGAATTTAAAGCTAGTGGTGGGTATCAGGATTCATCAAATGAATTATCGACCAGTAAGTCAGTTTACATACTTTCTACTGCTGAATGTAATTACTATTTCAGTAAACTTATGACGGATAATGCTCCTCCCTTTTCCGACTCTTTCTTAAGATGGATACATAAGCTTGCAGCAACCGACGACCAACAAATCTATTTTAATTTTTTTGAAACTTACGGGACTCATTTTCAAATTTATACTACGTTTGGCGCAAGATATACATTTGAACATAAAATGAAAACTACAACATTTATTTCTAAAAAGCGTAAAGGGTTTAAGTTTAACAGATTTGGTGAGATCTCTGGAAAAATTAGTGTCGGCTTAGGATTTAAAATTGCAAAAGAAGAAAGAGAAAAAGTCGAAAAGGTTTCAAAAGATATTGAAACGAAAACTATTACCGTAGGTGCCCCACCTCCTGCAAACGGCGACTCAACAACGTGGGCATCTACCGTTAAGGAAACCCCGGTCCCTATGAAATATGAACTAGATTCAATTGACAACTTATTCACTGAAACGTATATGGCAGGTTTAAACGTAAACTATCAAAGAATATCATTAAACATTGAAAAGAATAAAGCCGAATACTGTGAATATCTTAAAGATCTTGGGCAGCTAGAATCATGTGAGATACCACCTCCAGGTTTAGTTTTGAAGAAAACAAGACTTTACGCACACTATAAAGAAAAGAAAGTTTCAACAAATCGTCAGTGCATAGACTCGTGTCTTGAGCTGAATGACTGTGAGGCTATAACAATATGTCCACTGTGTGCCACTGCTGACCTAATCTGTCATATGTATAACAACGTCTTTAAGAATGACTCTCAAACTTCATACAGAATAAGAGCAGAGACCGATAAAACAGATAAAGAATGGGAAACAATAATGTTCATTTCAAAAATCAATAGTAGGATGATAATGATAAACACAACTGTTGTGGGCGCTCAGCGGTCATCGGATACGGACACAAAAAATATAAATACCCCAGACGGATGTTATAGATTATGTTTTAATGATGAACACTGTGTAGCATATACCTTCCATCATGGGATAGAGAATAAAGTAACAAGATGTCGCTTTTTTCAGAGACTGGAATAACAGGATTGACTAAAGAAATCGGAACTGACACTTATTTTATACCTTACGGTCATCCATAAAGAATATAGTTTCTCGATAATCGCCTTTCGCTTTTGAGGGATATAGTTTCTCGATAATCACCCTTTATTGTTGATTGAAATAGTAATCATCGAATAAGACCAGACTTATGACAATTGAAGTCTATTGTGTACCTTACAAAAATTTTCAATATTACTCATGATATGAAACAAGCGCTTATTATTCATTAATCCTACAATACCACGGCCGACACTCGGCTAACCGAGAGATTGGTCGTTAATCTATATTGAGTATGCGGCTATATGGGCGATTGGTCTGTTAATCGGGTTGGTTATACGTCTGTTCAGAGTAAAACGCTAAATTTAATGTTAAACTCTATTAAATATACAGATTTTTTGCATGTTATAAGAACCAAATCAAAAAAAGAAAAGTGTCTGACATTTTGCACTTGTAAAAACATTTCTTAGTCTACGCAGTTTTCAGTAAAACCAAAAGCGTCGCGCAAGTATGTAGTATTTATGCTTATACGAATAGCAATTGTTTTAATAAAAGACGAAACAAACAAATTTAGATATAATTTTAAGGACAAAAATAGTACTGTGGTTCTAAAAAATAAATTGACATTAGTAAATATTTCATAATTGTAAAATAACGTGAATAATACCACGTTTTAGTGAAAATTATGAGAATAAAGTCTGTTAATGGGTTGGACAATTGAAATTGTGTCAGTTAAGAGTTATTTAGCCACGACAATAATTTTGTTACCTTTATATTTTCCCCTTGAAAAATTTAAGAATGAGATGTTACTGAGTAAACAAAAATGACAATACGGTGCCACAGTATCCTGAACAGAGCATTTTATTTTGACTTTCTTTGCATTTTATTGAGGGTGTGTCACTTCAATATAGCATGATATGGATTGGCCTTTAGAATATGCATGAATTTTTTATTGACGTTTTCAATCAGCCTTAATTTTTGTGTCTGTTCGAAGTAGAACGTTCTCAATTCCGACTGAAAGTGTCTTTTTAATACAACACAAGGTACATATAACGTGTTCTCGTTCACATATGAACATGATATTTGTCACTGGATGTTTTAAAAACCCTAATTCGTCAGCATCATCCAATTGGTTCTTTTTTTCTATTACTTAATCATATGTTGTTTTCAAATCACTCTAAAGAGGTAAACGGAAAGGAGCGAATGCAGCTACATTTGGTTATTTTAAGTTTCAATTCATTTTATTCAGTTTAGTTCCTTTCTTCATAAGTGCAGAGGAGAACTACAGTTGTCTATGGTGGCCGTTGAAGTCCATTTCGCGTTTTCGCGATTTCGCCTTTCATATTCTATAAGGCGAAAACGCGAAATCGCGAAAAGGCGAAATCGCGAAGTCGAAAACGAGAAATCTGTTTCGCGTTTTCGCGTTTTCGACTTCGCAATTTCGCGTTTTCGCCATATAGAATATGTGAGGCGAAAACGCTGAGGCGCTAAAACGCAAAATGGCATTTACCTGCTACCATAGTTGTCCGCATGTAAACTTCTAAAATTTGTCACTAATATAAGTACATCACAATCCGTTACTGTTTCAACAGCCATCGGTGTTTCATGTGTGTATTATTTTTCTCTCGTGTTTAGCAATGTATCACTCTCTACTGTCCTTATATATTATTATATATTCTGCGTTTCCATCCAGATTCTCGTGTATACCATGAGGGTCCGGATTGGGGGTATTGTTTATTTCTGTATTCTTTAAATTGTTATGTCATTTTTTTCTACAGTTTATTTATCTTGGTCATTATTCTTTCTTTATTTTTCATATTTTGTCATCCCAATATATTTTACTTACTGATGTTTAGTTACATTACGACGTTTATCTCTGATTTATATACTGGTTACCAATGTAGATTACCAATGTGTGTCATTCATGACAATTAAACAGAATCAACATGATATATGCGATCATTCTTGGATGAAATTAATATTACTTTAATATTACACGTTTTGAAACCAATTATATCAATTTTCCATTTCATGTGTTGTTTCCGTATATGTTATGTTTCATTGCTCATGTGTTGTTTTCGTATATTTTAGCCGCTCGTCTTGAGCCTACTCATTTGATTCGATAACACCCCATATAGAAATGAAATTATACTTTTATTGCCATTCATAACTCTTAACAGACAAATTAACAGACCGCGTTTTATACATCCGACCCATTAACAGACCAGGTTTTAAATAAAGATTGATTTATGTAACCAAAATACGGATTTTCGTGTAGATTTTTCACACAATGATATCAATATGGTTAACAAACATAATGCCTTTCTTTTTTCGATGTTCAAAATATTGAATGCAAGTAAATTTAACCTATGTGTCATTTTGTGTACATTTTATGTGTGTAAAATGTGTATAAATTTATTGATGAGTAACCCGCCTTTTCATTTTATAGATCGTACATCGAAGCCAGAAAAATAATAATTACACCACTGAATTCAGTACATTGAATTGTTTTGTTAGACATTAATACTTTTTATGATGAAAATATATTTAGAAATTTATACAATGAAACATGCTGAACTTTCAATGATTTTCTCGATAACACCTGATTAACAGACTTTAGCCAACCCGATTAACAGACCAACAGCCGATATAGCCGCATACTCAATATAGATTAACCGACTAATCTCTCGGTTAGCCGAGTGTCGGCCGTGAATACAGGAAACAAAAAAAAATCATGCATCCATAGAATTTCATAAATTTACAGACCTAATAGTTTAAGTAAAATGTATATAACAATCTTCTCAACGTTATTATTTGAACCATGTTTTGTAGTAGCTACTCAGCATAACGAGGTTTGTATAGTTCTAAATATAGAAAACGAAAAATGCAAATTAGTATCTGTATGTTCACAGATATCGCAGATCTAGTGTTGCACAAAACTTTGCTAACTGGCAATTGATACAAAGTCAAACAATATTTCATCTTTGTGCTTTTGAAGTTGGTTGTTTTTTATATTGATTGCTCTCAATGGCACACTGAAGTAGCAAACCGTGCACAATTCTGACATAAATATCTCTCCCGAAATCAAAAAAATAGCACCTGAGGTGGGAACGACGTTTAATTTGACTTGGATGGAGAGTTCTCTCTTTGGCACATATACCACATCTTCTTATACCAATGTTATCATTTATCGTAACTGTAAATACATAAAGTAAACGTTTGAAATTTTTTGAGGTATCCACTTAATTGTCAGTTTCTTTTATACGCTGCAATTTGTTTTGATGAAGGATAAAACTTTGAGTTTCTTGGTAGATTAACCATTGGCGTTCAGTTTCTCTGTAGTGAGAATGAGCCTTTATGGGGTGGGCCCTTTATAGCTTGTTGTTCGGTGTGAGCCAAGGCTCCGTGTTGAAGGCCGTACATTGACCTATAATTGTTTACTTTTTCTAAATTGTTATTTGGATGGAGAGTTGTCTCATTGGCACTAACACCACATCTTCATATATCTATTGTACAACATAAATGCTTTCGTAAACTTAATACTTTGTTAATTGTTTTTATGTTTTTCAATGTGAGAAATTATGAACTTTATTTTCGATACTTTTGTTTATATAAAAAAAAGATGTGGTATGATTGCCAATAAGACAACTCTTCACAAGAGACCAAATGACAAAGAAATTAACTATAGGTCACCGTACGGCTTTCAAAGATTACCTTTGCCGTATTTGGCACAACTTTTTGGAATTTGGATCTACAAGGCTCTTCAACTTTGTACTTGTTTGGCTTTATAAATATTTTAATTTGAGCGTTACTGATGAGTCTTGTGTAGACGAAACGCGCGTCTGGCGTTCTAAATTATAATCCTGGTACCTGTGATAACTATTTTTTTTTCAACAATGAGCAATTTTGTACAAAAAAGGGAGAGAAAATTGATTGAAATTTTGTGCATTGTATTCTCATATAACATTACTCAAAATCCGTTACATTTAACTCAAAATTCGTTACATTTAATCATTATACACGGCAACAATCCAACTAAGACATACCCAAATAATAGGAAAACAAGTTCGTTAAACCGACTTCCGAGTATGCAATAGAAGTAATAAACAATCAACAATTGCTATACATTCACAAGGTAAGTCACCTATTTATATCATAAGCTTTATATTTTTCAAAAAACGGAGAATGTCATTTGACTCTTTATTTTGTTTTCCTTCATGTGTTAACACAACTTTGTTGTACATTGAGTAGTATTTTTACGACAGCTTTTCCCCCGTTGAATTACGATATAATCTGCGCGAAATTCTTACCGACATCTTATGTTTTTTGTTAATAAGACACGTTATGCATGAGTACTGGTACATTTATTGATCAGTGTGATATATAGATTAATCCTAAAAAGTAAAATACTTTATACCTGTACTTATTATCAAATTATCGCCACAAAATTAAGAATGTATGGTTAAGAAAGACCATATATTACTTAAAAGTAACGAGTATGATTAAGTGAGAGATATTTTAAAAACCAAAAAGTATAGCCAAATTCGTCTAAAAGAGCATCATCGACAATAATTTTGTTTTCTTGACTGGTTTCATCAATATAATGAGGCATAGATTTTAGAAGGTCTATAGCACCATCAACTTTGCTTAGTTCATAGTCTCTGTCCCTCTGTGTGTCTTTTAATATTTCCCGCTTTTCAAAACCTATCAAGTCCACATCTCCACCTGTTCTCACCTTTTTGCCACCGAACATCAACACGTAAGACTTGTTGTTTTGGTCTTTGTCGGATTTCAACTTTATCATTGATGTTAGTATTCCGGGCGGCATTTCAGTTTCAAAATTATTTCCTAATGGATGAATGTCTATTAAACTGTTGTAACTTGGACAGGGAAAATTTATTTTTGAATGCATTGGATCTAGTAGTTGACTCTCGCCTTGTAAGTATGCTGTTTCATTTCTAAGACCAGACATGAATCTTATAAAACGTCAACCAAATAGCTTACGTCCAACCCAAAAAAATTGTGTATTTTTTGGGTTTGATTCTGGATAAGGATATCCCTTTTTTTCTGTTCCCTTTAACATTTCACATTTGGAACCCGCAAAGACAAGCAAATAAATTTAGAGGAGAACTTTTCAGCAAGCATTACAAAAATAAAGATGTTTTTTTATTAGAAAACTGGATTATTGAGATGTGTAACTATATATTATACTAAGAGCAATTTTATGATCTAAATTTATCGTAGTGTGTTCTTACGTTACCATCAACTCAAACTCGGTACGTTTTAATCATATTTGACACCTTCAAATCATATCATATCATCCTAGTTTTCTATTAATAACCTGATAATTAAGACATATGGCTGTACCTGTAGAAAGAGGGGGTATAATAAAGACAAATAAAATAATACTATAACACATTTTTTAGATAATAAACGACGTCAGTTCCAAGAATCTATACGTCCAGACGATCGTGTAAAACACCTGTCATTATGTACAGAAGCAACTTAACCTGATTAAAGTGCTTCTTTCAGGCCTTTTATGTCTTTTAATTTGACAAAACGTATCTAAATTTATGTATAATAAATTTTTACTGCAATTTTGGAACACATTTCCTTTTTTAAGCATTGCTATGAAATTTCAATTATTATGATTATATTAAATTTTGGTTTTAAAACACAGAGATATAACTTTTGAATTTGTTTTGCTTAATATACTATTATATATAATCTGATTAAGAAAAGTCGACTGCAGTGTTAAATGAATTCGACTGACACCATAAATCTATACCATATATATAGTGGTGAAAATTGTACTGTAACCATAAAATAAATATATCTGAAACACTCATAAACAAAATTATTTGAGATATTTATATAATGATCGAAATGTTTAGTTTTTTTTTTTATCTACATAAAGCTATGTGAACATGATATCATGTATATAAAAATTCACTTAAAGAAAATTTAATTTATGGTTTAGTTTTAATCAGACCAGATAGACTATGAGTTCAGTATTTTTGTGATTTTACTTTTTTCCTTTGATCACCTTTTTTTTTTTAAATTTCAACATTGTTCAAAAGTGATAAACATTATACATGTTTTATTCATAAGGATGTATAACAGATTCTATACGAATTCCGATTCTATATCCCAACATGACTAGTATCAAACAATTCAAACATGAAAACCAACGGTCTAATCTATATAAAAAACAAGAAACGAGAAACACTTATGAACCACATCAACAGACTACAACAACTGAACAAAATACAGCGGTTTTAAACGTTTTAACAGCCGCAAACCTTCATCCTAACCTGAAACAGTAGTAAACATTACAAGATAGAAAGACACACTATAAAACAAAAATTGAAATGGCTTTAATCGATCAAAAAGAAATATAAACGAAAACAAGTAAACATACACTGAACAAATAAATTTGATCTATAACACAATATAAATACAATATGCAAAAACAATTGTCTTACAGACAAATATAACCTGGGAAAAAATGGCGTTAAATAAAATAAAGTACACAGGTAACTTTGAATATATAAGTTTTGTTGTATGTAAATTTTTTTATACAAAAT
>NW_027268154.1:0-17620 GCF_963676685.1 Mytilus edulis
ACTAAATCATTACGAGTCACAAATCTACACACGCACGATCTGTTTTCAAATGATTATCTGTCAATGGTATTTTTAAACGTATTGTAAAGCATAAAAGTATATTTCTTAAAAAGAAGTAATTACTCATCAGGAAAATGATCTTAGAAGACTTTAAAACAAGTATTTATGATGATACTCAAATAGCTATAAAAAGTACTTTTAAAGCGTTTCTCTTCTTAATTTTCCACTAGAAATTTCTCATGAAAGGCATTTTCACGGAAATTGTTAATTACTTTTTGGATAAATCGAAATGAGAGTGCGAAACAGTCCTGTACACTCTTATCGAAGACCATTTGTATATAGTATGACTCAACATATAAACGATATCGCTCTGTAAATAATGTTCAATAAGGCTATCGATATTGTGTAATAACAGGTTGTAAATTTTTACGATCATATATCGTATGGGATTACATGATAAAGTCAAGGAAATTTTCCATCTAATCCGTCATTTGTGATATAAAGCACGAATCCCCATTATATCATATGTACACTTGTTAAATGAAATGACAATTCAGCACGGCAAACCTTGCAAAGACAAAGACTATAAATGAAGACCACCTGGATCAAGTAGAAATGTAAACAATTCAAAACTTCAATTTGTTAAATTAGATACTTAATGTTTTACTGTTGGTATTTTGGATGTAAAGTAACTTATTTGCGGTCTACTCTCCGAATAACGCTGATTTTTAACGGTTTCCCCACTTTAAAAATTGACACCGTAGATTTATGAACAGATGTTTTATATTCAAGAGGAACATTTAAAGAAAAGAAAAGAAAAGAAAAACAACCAAGAAAAGACAAACTTACGCGAGTCGCTAGCCAAAGGGAATTCCTTGTCAAGAATGGTATAGTTCGCAAATATCGCTCCTCACCGGCAATATGACAGTACCGTATTTTTGCCGTTTTCTATATGCCCGTTTCGTGCTTTATAGATTAAATTTTAATTTACCTTACTAGTAATGTGGATTTTAATGGCATGCATTCATCATTTTATCATAAAAAAAATCTTATTCCTATTCTTATTCAAAAATATTTTAAACACGGTTGTATAAAACTATCTAAAAGGCGCATTTTACAGTTGCTGTCAACTTTGTGCACGCCGTCAGTAGTCTCCGTGTATCCGTGTAGGGTAAAAATGACATATACGTAAAGGCAATTACCACGACAGAGAAAGGATACACATATTAAGGCATATAACTTGGCTACAGGAAAATAAGAAAGGTATTCATAAATTATAAATTATAGATACATAAAAAGGTCAAAATTCAACATATTTATATATAAGTAAAGGTGTAATTAGAAGACACAATGAGGTTAGAGTCAAACAGAAACACTTTGGCTGCCATCATAAAACCTTATCTCCAAAACCAGTCAAATATTAAACGACACAGAACGACACTGTGTACGCGGAGGATCAACTCGCATTGGAAAGGGAAATACACCAAATCTTTGATAAAAATGTCAACTAGAAAATTCTTAGCCTTCTCAGTCTGAATTAGTGTTGTTTTTTATACAAACTCCATATCACTGAGGAAGGTAACCTCCTCAACAGTATAGTTCATTACACAACATTGTTACAAACTTTATGCTGTTGAGTTTCATCTTATTCTTCATTATGTGCCACCGACCGTTAAGGCTATACAAATGTAAATTTAAAGCAAGTAAAAAGTGTAATATTGTCAGATAAAGGTATTCATTATAAGTAATAAAATTGTACTCTTCAACCCCCGAATTACGAATTCAATCACACCCTCTTCACCTTATTTCGAACGACTAAGAATTTAAGCGAATATACCAATCGCAAACCTTTAAAACTTCTCCTTATTAAAATGTTCCCTACACTAATTTTCTAGTACACTCCCCTTCAATTAACAATTTTTCTCGTACCCTCACCCTTAACAAATTTTCTCGTATCCTCCCCCTTAACAAGTTTTCCCACACACTCCCCTTTAACAAGCTTGCAACTTTCTGTGAGATATTTCCTACCCCGTACCCCCCCTTTTTTTTAACCAATTTCCCCGTTTCCCCTAACAATTTAGCCTGTGTCAGTTTTCCTACCTCTCCTTCCACTTCCTCCCCATCCTCCTCGTTGAAATAGAAACTTTCTTTGTCCGTATTGTGTTCTAACATTTTATAATCCAATACAATGCGGCTCTATATATTTGTTTGGTAATCAATTCATATCACATTGAAAGGACATGAACTTGAGAGTTGTTCTCCTTAAAAGGAAGGGAAAAACTCCAATCGTTTCACATTTCAACAAAGTACACTGATTTACAACACATATATTCCAGAAGAAGTCACTAAACAACAAAATATTCATTCAAAAGAGAAATTTGTGTCACAGCTTATTCATTATAATGTTAAATCCGCCATTTTAAAATATGAAATTCGATCTTTTAATTCCAATATCTAATATTTTATATTGTTTGGATAACAATAGACTTTGTTCAATAATCCATAGGTTAGGGAGTCATTTTACTTTTTAATCATATAATGTGTTTATACTTTTAGCTCTAATAAAGATAATTGTTAAAAAAAAAAATCTGTGTTGTGAAATATATTAACTGAACCGGAATTGATTGATACTATTTTTGAACATTTGATAAAAAATCCATGACTTTTTGTTTGAAGATTTAAATGTAAATATCTAGGTTCACGTGTATTGAATCGACTTATCTATTTACACAATATTTAAAAAGCTTTTGTCTAAAATATAAATTCCTCAAGAACAGAGTAGCTAAAATATATTGATTGATTGTTGCTTATTTAACGTCCATGCCAGTTGCTAATATTTAGTGCATATTCTGAACGAAACACGTTGAAAAAAATAATACAAGATGTAGGTTCTACAGGGTTGGAAATTTAGAATGCCACTGAAAGAAAAATAATTTTGGTAAGAGGTTAGAAATATTATTTTGAGGCAGATCACATACGGACGACTAAGAGAGTTATTGCAATGAATCTCTAATAAAGCTTTGGTTTAACATTTTAAGTAGTGTATACATATACATTGTATTATCTATTCTAAAAATTATTTTAATTTCTTATTTTTTTTATTTACATGAAATAAAATACAGTTGATAATTAATCACCTCCATTCAAATGTTATCAATGTCTTAAAATATAAAGTACAGCTAAACTGTGTAACAGATATCAACTCCCATGTCCCCCAAATTACATCATCCTACCCAAAACAAAGAAAAAAATATGTATGTGTGTCGTCCTATATATGCTGAATTGTTAATACGAGGTAGACTAAGCACACGGCCGACACTCGGCTAACCGAGAGATTGGTCGGTTAATCTATATTGAGTATGCGGCTATATGGGCGATTGGTCTGTTAATCGGGTTGGTTATACGTCTGTTAAGAGTAAAACGCTTAATTTAATGTTAAACTCTATTAAATATACAGATTTATGGCATGTTATAAGAACCAAATAAAAAAAAGAAAAGTGTCTGACAAAATGATATCTATCATAGAACATTTTACACTTGTAAAAACATTTCTTAGTCTGCGCAGTTTTCAGTAAAACTAAAAGGCGTCGCGCAAGTATGTAGTATTTATGCTTATACGCATAGCAATTTTTTTAATAAAAGGCGAAACAAACAAATTTAGATATCATTTAAAGGACAAAAAATAGTACTGTGGTTCTAAAAAAATAAATTGATATTAGTAAATATTTCATAATTGTAAAATAACGTGAATAATACCACGTTTTAGTGAAAATTATGAGAATAAAGTCTATTAATGGGTTGGACAATTGAAATTAGGTCAGTTAAGAGTTATTTAGCCACGACAATAATTTTGCTACCTTTATATTTTCCCCTTGAAAAATTTAAGAATGAGATGTTCCTGAGTAAACAAAAATTACAATACGGTGCCACAGTATCCTAGAAAGAGCATTTTTATTTTGACTTTCTTTGCATTTTATTGAAGGGTGTGTCACTTCAATATAGCGTGATATGGATTGGCCTCTGGAATATGCATGATTTTTTTTGACGTTTTTAATCAACCTTAATTTTTGTGTCTGTTCGAAGTAGCACGTTCTCAATTCCGATTGAAAGTGTCTTTCTAATACAACACTGGGTACATATAACGTGTTCTTGTTCACATACGAACAAAATCACTCTAAAGAAGTAAACGGAAAGGAGCGAATGCAGCTACATTTGGTTATTTTAAGTTTCAATTCATTTTATTCCGTTTAGTTCCTTTCTACATAAGTGCAGAGGAGAACTACAGTTGTCTATGGTGACCGGTGAAGTCCATTTCGCCTTTTTGCGTTTAAGCGCTTTAGAGTTTTCGCCTAACATATTCTATATGGTGAAAACGCGAAATCGCGAAGTCGAAAACGCGAAAACGCGAAGTCCAAACCGAGAAATGGGTTTCGCGTTTTCGTGTTTTCGACTTCGCAATTTCGCGTTTTCACCATATAGAATATGTTAGGCGAAAATTCTAAAGCGCTTAAACGCAAAAAGGCATTAACCTGCCACCATAGTTGTCCGCATGTAAACTTCTAGAATTTGTCACCAATATAAGTACATCGCAATCCGTTAATGTTTTCAACAGCCATCGGTGTTCCATGTGTGTATACTTAAATAAGTATTATTTTTCTATCGTTTTTAGCAATGTATCACTCTTTACTGTCCTTATATATTATTCTATATTCTGCGTTTCCATCCAGATTCTCGTGTATACCCAGAGGATCCGGATTGGGGGGTATTTTTTATTTCTGTATTCTTTAAATTCTTATGTCATTTTTTTCTACATTTTATTTATCTTACTCATTATTCTTTATTTATTTTTCATATTTTGTCATCCCAATATATTTTACTTACTGATGTTTAGTTACATCACGACGTTTATCTCTTTATTTATATACTGGTTACCAATGTAGATGACATATTTGTGTCATTCATAACAATTAAACAGAATCAGCATAATATATGCGATCATTCTTGGATGAAATTAATATTACTTTAATATTGCACCTTTTGAAACCATTTTTATCAATTTTCAATTTCATGTGTTGTTTCCGTATATGTTATGTTTCATTGCTCATGTGTTGTTTTCGTATATTTTAGCCGCTTGTCTTGAGCCTACTCATTTTATCCAATAACACCCCCATATAGCAATAAAATCATACTTTTATTGCCATTCATAACTCTAACAGACCAATTAACAGACCGGGTTTTATACATCCGACCCATTAACAGACCAGGTTGTAAATAAAGATTGATTTATGTCACCAAAATACAGATTTTCGTGTAGATTTTTCACACAGTGATATCAATATGGTTAACAAACATAATGCCTTTCTTTTTTCGATGTTTAAAATATTGAATGCAAGTAAATTTAACCAATGTGTCATTTTGTGTACATTTTATGTGTGTAAAATGTGTATAAATTTATTGATGAGTAAACCGCCTTTTCATTTTATAGATCGTACATCGAAGCTAGAAAAATAATAATTACACCACTGAATTCAGGTTTTGTTAGACATGAATATTTTTTATGATGAAAATATATTTAGAAAGTTATACAATGAAACATGCTGAACTTTCAATGATTTTCTCGATAACACCTGATTAACAGACTTTAGCCAACCCGATTAACAGACCAACCACCGATATAGCCGCATACTCAATATAGATTAACCGACCAATCTCTCGGTTAGCCGAGTGTCGGCCGTGAAGCAGAAAGAAAGTGTTTTCAACTTTTAATCATTACAATACATCTTTATAAGAGCTATAAGAAGACAATTTGAACTGTAAATCCGATTAAAACTGTGTAAACATTTAGGTTTTGTAAAAGTCCATTATATTTTCTTACATGGATCGCCTCAGCTGACAAAACAGAAAAAGAGATTCAGAAACAAAGCTTGCTTTATAATGATGTTATATTCTTTCTGTATCAACAAGTTAAAAAAAAATCCCATACATTCCTCAGGAAGTTACAAGTGATGGCCTTGGTCTACTAACATTGGAGATAATACATAAACATTTTAAAACTTTACGGAAGAATAAGTTTACTATATAATGTAACAAAAGTATAAGGTTATATCATAAGCGGATCGGTATTTAATTTTATTCATTTTTAAGAGGTTTTAATCATTAATTGCCGAGTATTTATAACTGACCTATTGCTCATGGCAATATATATATAAGTGTAAATAAATAATAAAATAGAAACAAATATTTTGTTCGATTTTCAATAAGTCCAAATAGTTATTGCTAAAAGGTCACGGAAAATCAATTGTACAGCTATCATTATAATGATATTTTTTTATTTATCAAAACAACCCATTACACATTCGAATAACATAATGAATGATAAAAAGCAGACAATAACACACGATATGTAAAAATGCGAAAAAAATTTGTTCAAGGTCGTACTGTGACCAGCATTTGTTTACAACCTTCACCTTTGACTCTTGTTTATACTCTGGAGCATAGCGGTCTTAATGACTCTTTACTATTCTATATCAAGAATGATGTTAGGTGTTCAAGTTACAAACGGATAACAACCTAAGAAAAGCTCAAACCGGATCTAAATATATTAATAGTAAAGAGGACATAAGTCCTGCGCAATATTACGATAGCATGTATAATAGTCATAAATTTGTCTGAAACAACTACTCGGTACTTACGTTTCCACTATTTTCTTTTCAAAACGTGTGAAACAAATAAGTTTAACTTAACATTCTTAATAACAGTTGCGTGCTTTAACTTAGTAATAATAAAGATAATATTGATCTGTTTATTCTTTATAAAAGAATTTTAGTATGGAAAGTGTCAAGAAGAAAATTAGAACCAAGGAAATATGTTCATGTTAGTATTTTATGAGACGATAGCATCGGATTTACAAAGTAGTTAAAAAATTAATATTTTCGCTTTTCTCTTGTTCTAACAAGAACAATTAGTTTTGATTAAAAAAAATAAGTGTCTCTATCTCAATTTTTCAGATGCAGTAATACTTGCAGAAGATATATTTTGTATTTTTGAAGTTGAGTAGCTGATATCGAGCATCTTGACATCTATCTTTCATCACTGCAAAAAGTAATCACTTATACGCCTATGATACTTTCTAGTTTTGCATTTGACCGTGTCTGTTGAGTTCTAAAGATTAAGTCTATAGATTGAAGTAAATACCAATAATGTAGCAAACCAACAATGTGTAATACAGCTACATGTATCAGGGGGTGGGGGGGGGGGGGGGGGGGGCTCAGGGGGGGGGGGGGCTCATATCAGTTAATCGTTAAAGTCAATATACATGGGGACGTCTAGAAATCATGTTCTGATGCATAGAGTTAAGTTGACAGAACAGATGGAATAAATATTCTATTGTAAAATCGATCTTGCGTCTGATAAAAGTAGGCATAAAACCGTTCATTATCAGAATGGGTAGATAAACAACCAAAAAGGGCCACAAGCAATCTGTTTACTCACATTTTCGACATTTTCTTTAGGAAATTTGCCTGCGTGGTCATACGGAACATCTTTGGTACGTTTCCTGATAATGCTGTTGGCCTTTCTCCCATTGGGCCGTTTAGAAGCACCAAGAGTTAGAGCCCCCTTTTGTCCCGTATTCCCGGTAAGACTTGGAAACATAGGCTGGTACATTTTCACAATTTTAAATCAAACTTTTAATTCAAATTCCATATATTTTCTCATCAATTCATGAATGTTTTAAACATTTGTTTTGGTCAGTTTTCCAAGTATTTTAAACTAAACACAAGAATGCACAGTCAAGAAAAGTACCTCCACAACCATTTTAAATCCAAGGAAAATCTACAATCTTTGATCCATTAAATCATCGTCTCGTTCTAATATTCACTATTTTCTCCCATGTCAACATTCAACAAGTACTTGAAAGACCGAATCAATATTTGAGATTTGTTTGCCGATATTTCCTTGTTTTCTCAAGATCAAAATATCATGATTACAGTCATTTCCGTATGTTTTCCTATTCGATGAAAGAAATTTACTTTCTTCATTATATCATTTTTTGTTTATATTTGTTCAGTTTAAATATTTGTAAATTACAAATTATTATACAATTGCTAGTCACCTATAGTTGACAGACCATCTTTGTCAATTCCTGTTTTCTCATCGTGCAATTTGATAATTTCAAGTGAAAACTTTTAAAATTTGTCTTAATTGTTCCAACACCAGGAAATGAATAGACAAACCGATGTATATCCATTAATTTAGCAGAAATTGTGATTTTTCCAAAGTTTACACAAAATCTTTCCACTCCCTCAAAACACAATTTACATTAACTACACAAAAGACTCGTCAAACTTCGGGTTACCAATGCGCTCTTATGCTAAGTATCTTTTTGTGTCTCTTTAAAATCAGTCATCCGGAAAGATTTATATATCGCAGTTGTATACATATATATTTTATAATGAGGGAACTATTGTCAAACTATGAAGGATAAAGGGATCGTTAAAAAGACTTTAATCTTCTCACAAACAGGTTGGCTTGTATAATTGTCACCTATTGTAGTATAATGTAGATATAGCTGAGCAGATAAAAATAAAATTTGAATTCAAATATTCAAATATTCAAATAAAAGTCAAGGTTGGGTTTGACAGTAACAAGCTTTTGACAAAAGATTCTAAATATAGTCTATCTATCTCGGTCTCAATAATTAAATAAATTTGTAAATAACTTCGAAACAGATATTTGTGTGACATTTCCGACAATATTGATTCTTTCCAAGTACCATTCACACCATTGATGGAACTGTTAGAAATCTCTGAATGGATGTGACCAAATGAGTCAATCTTTTAAGTTGATTCTTTTTGTTTGTTTTGAGTGAAGACAAATATTCAAAATCTATCAGCTTTCCATCATGAAACATGCAATCATATAAAAATAAACTTAAATTTGAAGCAATTTAAAGTTTTATATAACAGAATCAATCTGTTTTCAAATATTTCTTGCATAAAACTAGGTTTTCGCCATACATGAAATGTTTATTTTGAATACAACAATGATTAGGGAGTTTTTTTTTTTATTTATACGCCAATGTTCAAATTTGACCCTTAAATTTGTAATTTCTTAATGTCCTTAATATTTTGTAAAATAAGTTGTGTGGTTTGTTCTGACCTCAGATTATAAACAGAGGACATACAACAATTAACATTGGGCTTATCTGCATAACTTCTGTCTAATGTTGGGCATTTTATCATATTACATTTTATTATAATTATGTTTTAAAAGAGTATGAATTCCTCTTCATACGATTAATAATAATGGAAAATTACAAAAGCCTTTTGCACTGCACTGAACACTTCTAGTCAAAACGTTGTCATTGCTATTATAGAGACTGATTTTTACAACAATGATAAAAGTTACTTTCGAAAAGTTGCATAGTCATCTGAATGGTTGAAATAAAAACATCCAGAAATGTGATTGAATATATTACATATAATTTGAATGAATTTCAAAACATGACACGACAATTTAGATTTAATTTAACCCCTCTAAAGAAAAAAGTTAATCTTGTGAAATTTAGGCGGATTAAACTTCATTATATCCCTATACACCCACGACCTTTAATTATGTCCTTTATAATTGATATTGGATTAGATATACCGAGTCAAATGTTTCCTAAGGTCTATTATGGTTCTTGTGTTAATTTCTCGGCGTTTTCTTTCACCAGTAGACCTGAGGAAATAGAATTTACACATCCAATAGTACTATAAACTTACCCAAAACAATGATGTAGATTCAACCTTTTCAACTTTTAACCGTTGTCTAGAAAGCATACTAGTACTTGTTACTGTACAAACGACTGTCATTGTTACAGTTTTTCACTTAATTTCAATACTAGAATTTAAACGTTGATTTAAAAGACGACCACAGTTACCCTGAAATCCCGAACATCATAGCTATTATTGGCGGGTGTTAAGGATCCAAGATAAATATGTAGCTAACAAACACATATAAACACTTCCGTAGTTTAAAACATTCAAATTATTTTATAATCAGGTGCTTTTAAAATTCTTGTAACTTATTGAAGCTGAAAAAAATACTTTAAAATCTCGTTTACAATAAAAATATGTAAAATGTTCATTTTTATGCATAGGAGATATTAGTAATCTCAAATTAAAACTTAATAACGCGATTTTTTTTAAATTTTAAGTTCATTATTCCCTGAAATCAACACTCTTATTAAAAGTCAGACCGGGAATGCTTCTATAATCGGAGGGGGACCAAACTCAGTGGACTATCTACCAAAAAATTTCAAGGACTTAATCTTATATGCTGGTATCGAGTTTCAAAACCTTTATACAGTCACACTCTCTCGGTTATTATTCAACGGTATTTTAGAAATGAAATTATTTATATAGAATAACGATATTTGCCAGGAAGTAAAGGGCAACAATTGAAAAAGTGGCTGCTATGATAATCTTACCTTCCATACAGTATGAAACAAAATGTGTTTGGTGAATTTGATCATATCTGGTTCTTTATAACAAGAAAGCAAACGCTCCTTCTAGAGCTTGAAGCCTAAATCTTTTAATATGTCCAGTCAATAATTCTTACAGTTTCAGAAAGACGTAAAGCAGTTAATATCGTGTCTAAGTATATGCAACAAATATATGAGTAATGTGAATATTCTACCGTGACATTATTTAGAAAGAGAAAATGGGTGGATCTTTTTCAAATTAGCGAACAAAGAGAACAACAGTCTTTTGTCACATAATATTTCTTTAACATGCAAATAAAATCTCCCAATCATAAGTGTTACATTCATAAGAATAAGGATATGTTATCATGAAATATGAACCTTTTCCTTTAAATGTTTAGACAGAGATTCTACCTAGACGTTTTCCTCACTTCGTTTTTATACTTGCATCCGTGATCGTGTAAAGGTACATAATTACGAATTAATACACATTAACATTCTGTGTGCTTGACTTCAAACTATGTTTATTTGGATTGGGTGCGGTTTGCCTATTATATTGCACTGGTCCTGCATATGCACATTCTTTGTGTACCCAGTCAGGAGAATATAATTCAGTGGTTGTCTGCAATTTATTTAATTGTTTTTAGCATTACTCAGATCGTTGGTTTTCTCTTCTGAATTGTTTCACATTATGCCATGGTATAGTTTTGTCCATTGTTGAAGTCATATAAAATATATTAAAATGAACGTTTTAGTAAATAACACTCAATCAATTAATTAAAATAATTTTTGTATAAATATTTTCCTTTATATTTCAAAATAACTGAAATCCAAATCAAGAGATACCATGAATAATACAAAGGACTTCAATGAACAATGATGAATAGTGCCCCTCCTGAATCTGTCACTTAAATAAAGGAGATGTTTATGATAGCTCAACTTGCTGATTATATAAACATACGGTTTTCTTTTTTCATTTTATAATACTGTGTAGTCAAATATTTCGACATTTGTGCACTGCTTTACTTAGTATATTATGTCACAAAGTCAATAGTTATTACTGATGGCAACAACTTTGAATTGATCATTTTTTTATACATCTTTAATGTATTAAACGTAGTGGTCCATTTATATATATACAATCAGGTGAAATGACTTTGATATACACCTTAAGAATTGAAAATATTTTATTATACCATTTAGTTATATAAAATTCTATCAATGAAATTGATTATCATCTTTATAAACTGACTGTTACGAAAGAAAATAAAAATCTTTAATATCTTCAAAAGCGCGTTCTATCATAGATCCCAAAGTTATCTTCCCTTTTTTAAATTTCCCCATTCTACGCATATCTCATATCAAAAACTCGAAGTCACAGTGACAAGCATATGTTATACCTAAATGTATCATAAAAATAAAGCAAAGCGATAATAGTGTTTAGATTTTCAGACCGTGATTCCACAACTACATAATTTTTTTTTATAAGAGATTACTTTACGCAATAACATTTTCGTTTATGAAAAACGATATTTATTTTTCGTTTTAATTGTTTTGTTCATTTCTCTTGCTGAATTAGGTCAAGACCAAATTGAAGGGAAATACAATAAGCTACAAATAAAATAATTATGTGGATTAGAACCATAAGATACACGTATGTATGGTAGAGCAGCAGTAGATTGTCTTCAAACAGATCACCATTGAACCAGCAATCTCTTGCGAAGATTTTTCGTTTGTACAGATACGTGAAGTTTTTCGCACTGACTTCATGATACTGCGTTTTTCTACATACAAAACTGACAAACGAAACCTTTAATTTTCGCGCGCTTACTGTTCAGAATATTTGTACCTAGAAATTATTACCCCCTTAAACATGGACGTTAGTGAATATTCATACAACAGCACAGCCCATCATATGCCTTCCCTTTTGCCGAGTAAGCTCTTTCGAATTTCACTAGTGCGTAAATTAAAATTGGTTTGCATTTCGCATTTTTTTGTTGATTTAAATATAATCATGAAACTGCGCAACAAAATTATGCACATGCTTTGTTCTTAAATGTTTTTTTTAGCAATGAAAACCAGGAGATTAAATTGCATAATTCGCGAGTAAAGTGCAAAATATTTAAGAAACTATCCTAAAGTACGACATAAATGTATTTATTTAATTGAATACCTCTCTCTTGTCATTCAGGTACAAATGCATTTTTCAATTAAATGACTTTTACCTTTCAACAGATTCAATTAAACATCAGTTAGGGAATGTATTCATCATAACATTTTAAAGTCATATTTTTCTTAATTATAATATAGCCCCTCTTAATACCAAACTAAATATATTCCCTACACTGAATTTTTCATTCCATTTGGTAATTTAAATGGCGACAAATCTTGTTATTTAGTAGAACAAATTAAAATGTAATGTTTTCCTCTAGAATATAACCCTTCAGTCTAATCATTTACTCATTTTCTACAGATGTGTTTCTGTTTAAAACATGAATAAATCTTATCTGTTTTAATAAGGTGAACGCCATAATGGCTTTAAAAGATTTAGTATCTTTTTACACGTACCATATTAACCCCTTATACAATTTGTACGTTACAGTGAAAAGGGGATGTCGTAGAATCAGTGAAAATAATTTTTCAAAATTTATAATTATAACCTAGTACGATACAAAATCAAACACTTTTGATATTCCCTCATTAAAATTAAGAAAATCTATATAAAACTAAAACAAGTGATTTTTATTGACACACTTACATTAGAAAAACAGAGTTTTAGCATTTACAACAACAACAGCAAATAAGATATCATTGATCTTTCCGATCTTGTAATAAGTTTACAAGAAACAGTTCATTTCTATTTCTATTTAGGTCGATATGTCATCAACAATAACTCAAAGACAAATATATCAATATCATTAGCAAACTATCACTACCATCAATATGATTCTGTTATCCGGTTGGATTTTTATTGTAACTTTTAATTGGTCATCCACAGATCTAGATAATAGGAGATAGTTGCTAGCCTAACTAAGTAAGATGTTAATGCAACGGCATATGCTCCTTTTTAATATTTTTCACAGTCTCTTCATTTAAAAGAGGGACGAAAGATACCAAAGGGACAGTCAAACTCATAAATCTAAAACAAACTGACAACGGCATGGCTAAAAATGAAAAAGACAAACAGAAAAACAATAGTACACATGACACAACATAGAAAACTAAAGAATAAACAACACGAACCCCACCAAAAACTAGGGGTGATCTCAGGTGCTCCGGAAGGGTAAGCAGATCCTGCTCCACATGTGGCACCCGTCGTGTTGCTTATGTGATTACAAATCCGGTAAATAGTCTAATTCGGTAGGTCACATTCATGAAAGGGAAGGGGATTGTAGTTACGACGTAAGGAACATATCCGATATCATTTGTGAAACGGTTATTCCATAACGGTCAACCAACTCGTGATGGCGTCCGTAAAATTTACGAAGGGATGATTTCAACTTCACCATTTGGAACTCTTGGTTTAATAGCTTCCTTGTGAGCAGTAACCCTCTATCAAGAAAATCATGATAGGAAATGCAAGCACGGGAATATCGTATCAATTGGGAGATATATACCCCGTATGCAGGTGCTGCTGGAATGTTGCTACTTATAAATGGAAAGTTCACAATTGGAAAGCTGAAATCATCTCTTTTGTCGTAAAGTTTTGTTTTCAACCGACCCTCATTGTCAATTTCTAGATGTAAGTCAAGATATGAAGCCGACTTAACTGTATCTGTAGTATCCTTTATCTCCAATTCGATGGGATAGATGCGTTCCACATAGTCACCAAATTTTGAATTGTTTAGTGAAAGAACGTCATCTATATAGCGGAAAGTAGAGTTAAAGGATATTGCTAACTTCTTATCTTTCTTCCTAAGAAGTTCCTGCATGAAGTCAGCCTCATAATAATAAAGAAACAAGTCGGCAAGTAGAGGGGCACAATTTGTTCCCATTGGGATGCCGATAGTCTGTTGAAAAACACGTCCTCCGAAAGTTACAAATTTGTTGTCAATCAAAAAATCAAGCATCTTGATAATATCGGTTTCAGAGAATTTTTTGTTTGAATCAGAGTGATTCTTTACAAAGTATGATTTATCCCTCCCTAAGACAAGATACTTGTATCTACGTTGGCCATTCTTTTTTATGAAGCAAAGTAATACCAACTCTTTCAATTTGTCTTTTAGTTTGGAATGTGGAATACTTGTGTAAAGAGTAGAAAAGTCAAATGTTTTAATACTGTTACACGATGAAAGAGAGTTAGATTGTATGTACTCTAAAAGATCTTTGGAATTTTTAAGTCTACACATCTGATTCACGCCACCTCTAGAATAGGCAGTTTCACAATAACTTTGAAGCCCGTCTTTGATTGCTTTTTTTAAGCTGCGAGAATTAATCATTAATATGATTTAAAGGAAATGTGGAGAAATGTCAATTAGACAACAATCCACATTAAGATGGATTGACATTCAATGACAAATTACATTTATATTCAGTACGAGAGCATGCTAATTTGATATAAATATAATCCTGCTTCGTACTAGATCGACACGCTAAGCTGCATGGATCTTCAATGTACTATTTCACAGGAAATCGATAGGCAAACAAGTGTGAGAAGATACCAAGGAGGGAATCAAAATATATACTAGGAGAAAAGGATATAAAAAACAAAGAGAGCAAATAAAATTGATCGTCAAAGAACTTGGACAACATATGAAGGGGCCAATCATGATCGATCTTCAATGATGTGGGAGAAGATAGTAAGGGGCAATCATGATCGATAGTAAAAGACATTAAAGAAGATAGCAAGGGGGCAATCATGATCGACAGTAAAAGACGTTGAAGAAGATTAACAAGGGGCCAATCATGATCGATCGTCTAAGACGCTGGAGAAGATACCGAGAAGCCAATCATGATCGCTAGTCTAAGACGATGGAGAAGATACCAAGGAGACAATCATGATTGATCGTCAAAGAAGATGAAGAAGATAGCAAGGGAACAATCATGATTGATCGTCAAAGAAGTTGAAGAAGATACCAAGAGGTCAATCATGATTGATCGTCAAAGAAGTTTAAGAAGATACCAAGGTGACAATCATGATTGATCTACAAAGAAGTTGAAGAATATACCAAGGGGGCAATCATGATTGATCGTCAAAGACGTGAAAGAATATACCAAGGGGACAATGAAGATCGATCGTCTAAGATGCTGATGTAGATACCATGGGGACAATCATGATTAATCGTCAAAAACGTAGAAGAAGATACCAAGGGGGGCAATCATGAGTGATCGTCAAAGACGTGAAAGAATATACCAAGAGGGCAATCATGATCGATTGTCTAAGATGCTGGTATAGATACCCTTGGGGGACAATCATGATCGATCGTCAAAGAAGTTGAAGAAGATACCAAGAGAACAATCATGTTCGATCGTCAAAGACGTGGGAGAAGATACCAAGAAGGCAAAAAATCCTAATACTAAGTAATAAAGGAAAGATGAAGATACCAAGAAGACAATCAAGTTTAATAGTCGGAGAAAAGGGATAATATTCCAAGGGGGAATTCAAATTTGAAAATCAAAGAAATGGTGAAAGATACCAATTAAAAGGTGTTAATCAAGATAACAAATCTTATATGAAAAGCTCAGAATTAGAGTCGAAGTTATTTATAAATTGTATGTTCACCTGTTCCCAGTTTTTCCAGCTTCATTGTACAGTTGGACAGTCATACATTTTTTGATTGGCAGTCGTGACGGTTTGTTAGCCAATGGACGTCTAATCGGACTGAAAAGCAATCAATGAGAACTGCCCAGTTTCCGTCTCCACTATTTAATTAGTAGAGAAATATAGTATGTTTATGTTTGTTGCCATCAGTAGTTAGGATGCAAGAATCTTTTCAATAATAAACTTCAAAGAAGAGAAGGAAAAGAAATGTTTTGTATCATCTGATAATTTGATTTGCTGCATGCAAAAGAGAAAATGTCTTTTCATCTGTTGCAGTCTTACATGAGGTCTGATCAAAGCTTTAATCACATTTGATATCCCTATAAATTATCGTTAAATCAATATCATTAATCATCTCCTTTGGAACATCTCCAATGTCTACTAATATCAGAATTACACGCAATTAGTACCTGTTTACACCAATAAAGTAAAAAACATAATACACACTATAAAAGATGTTTTGTAATACGTCCGAATAATCTTAAGTCTTCTTTTCTTTATGTTATTATAATAAGCTATGAAAAGGAAGACTGTGTGCAAGCATTTCTTTTTCTTATAACTTCTACAGTCAAAATAAGAACAAACAAAAGTACCAGTAAACTGAGATGTTGACTTCAATTAGAATTAAATACAGCTCTTTATTTTGTTTTGTAATGAAACAAATTAAATCTATGAATGATTCCTATAGTATATAAACGTTTTTTTTCTTTCCCCATAACGTTTATTCAACATGAATAAGATATAAATAAACAACTAAAGTAAATACACAACAGTACCTTGTTTTTCAAAGTAACAACTGGTATTGGTCCTGGATATTTTCTAAGTTCTGCTTCTATTCGAAACAGATCCATATTAGAAAAATATTTGCACAGCTAGATGAACTGACGATAAAAGTAAATAGTTCCAATTAAAAATTAATTCATAATTGAATCGGACCTGTTAATTTGTTTGACCGTTGTCAGTTTCTGGCGAATAAATCAATCTTATCCATTCCATGACAAGACCGTTATATTATATATAATCAATATTAGCACGTAAGTGCCATTGTCCAGCGGATGGATTCTGCTTTGATTCAAATACAAATTCTTGTTAATGTTTTCCTATTTGTCAAGTTTTAAATGAATCGTGCGCAATCTCACTTTTCTACTGTAAACCAAGACTGACACTAAATGGAAAAATTGACTGCTTATTATTGAATCTGAAGTGAGCAAATAAAAAAATACAATTTCCAGATAAGATAAACTATACCAAAGAATGCCGATTTAAATCATTTGATTAGATTAAACATGTTGATGCCAATGGCTATTACAATTGTGTCATTCTGTTCGATTGATATCGTGTTTTATGACGGAGATAACAATCTAATATTCTTTTATTCTCCGCTGCGTGCACTA
>NW_027268155.1:0-21789 GCF_963676685.1 Mytilus edulis
AACTAATCAATAAATTAATCAATCAATCAGGATCATGATCATGATCAATCAATCATGATCATGATCAATCAATCATGTTTCATGATCAATCAATCATGTTTCATGAAAAATTGAAATTTAATATTGTTCTTGCGTCACTTCTGAAAAAAAAATCCACATTTTCTCTGAAACTACAAATACAATCGACCTCAAAATTTGCAGTCAGCAGGGCATACATGTACTAAAAGTTTGTAAAAAAATTTGGTGCAGATATCTCTCAAAGCTTTTCCTAGAGAAAAAAAATTGCAATGCCGTAAAAATTGCTTGCTAGGTCCGTAAATTTCAGTAAAAGCCTACAATAAAATGTCCGCTCCGAGATTGAAATACTAATCTGTGTTACAAACAGGTGCTGAAAAATGTACATTATCAGAAAATAATCAATAAATGTGTTTTAAAGTTACACCGGATCAAATAAATCCAAATCATGCACTGTTTGTGAACTGCCATCAAAATGTCAATTTCCTACAATGACAAAAGAAATTACATTGTGTGCATTCCGTCTCTATACATGTTGTCTGTTCAAAGTCCCCACCTAAAAAGGAATAAAAAGACTATCTTTTCGTTATTATAAACCCGTGTCACGTGATGTGGCGCGCGCGCTGTACCTAAAATAAAAGAAAAACTTTCCAAACTAAACATGAAACTTCTCCGGTAACAATAATATAGACCCCATACAGAAACAAATAAACAAACAAACAAACAAACAAACAAACAAACAAACACCCCCCACCCCCAATTCAATTAATTTTAAAGGGGGAAAGACCCCCTACAATTGCTTTTTTAAAGCAATTGATTTATATTGTAAAAAACCTTTTTAACCATTCTGTTCCGTTAATAAAAAAAAAAAAAAAAATCTCCCCGAGACCCCCTTTTGCCCCCCCCCCCCCCTTTTTTTTTAACCCTCCACTTACAACTGAATGTAGGTTGTGTGCTATCTATCCTATCAACGTAAAACGAACGACAACTCCAGTTTTTTCCATATTATTAGGTCTTTCCACTTTTCTGTGGAAAGCCTATTGTATTTGTTCTGATTATTATTATTATTATTTTTTTTTTTTCTTCCGCCAAATTTTGTTCTTGCGATAAATGTTTGTTTCGCAATATGTCGCTTAGATTTTTTTCATATTGTATCGTATAGGTTATGCGCTTTTAAATTTCACCCTGCTAAGCCGAACCATTTTCTTTGTAAGAGTTATCTCCCTATTCACTGTTTGTCATGTGTGTGCATCTCCTTCGTAACAAAATAAGAAAGCGACAAAATTCTTTTTACAAATTGTTCGTTACATCCTCAGGAATTTTTGGCTAATTTGGATCGAAGCGATTCGATGAAATTTTATAGGAGTTATGTACCTTTACGGAATAAATTTGTCGGTATGTTTTTTTAACTCATAAACCGTTAACCGTATAACCCTGGAATGTTTTTATTTGAGTCCCCTGGGTCCTAACTTAGAAAATTAGGTCAAGGTCAAAGGTCAAGGTCATATTTTAGATTTTCATATGTCTTTGATTTCCCTATAATTCTTGAATGGTTATAGATACAGAAAATTTAAGCAGTGAAAAATGTTCAGTACTTCAAGGGGCAACTTTGTTACATTATGACTGTATTGGTTTTACCATTATGTAAGGGACATAACCCCCATTGATGGTTTATAAAAAGCCATTATTAGGCAAAACACTTAAACAAAAGGTCCTTGACCCATAGGGTCTTTTGCAATGACATTGTGAAGCAATGACCGTGACAAAGGTCACAAGGTCAAAGGTCAAGGTCATGTACATATGTGATTTGGGGCACGACTTGAAGAATTTTATGTGTGTTTGCCAACCAACCAACCAACCAACCAACCAACCAATCATGATCAATCAATAATGATCAATCAACAAATCATGATCATGATCAATCAACCAATCATGATCATGATTAATCAATCAATCAATCATGTTTCCGTCTCATGTGTTTAATATAGGGTTCAAGATCTCCTTTGTTTCTTTTTCGCTGTTTCAATTGACCCTTTCCAACGTGTTTAACCAACCAACCAACCAACCAACCAATCAATCAATCAATCAATCAATCAATCAATCAATCAATCAATCAATCAATCAATCAATCAATCAATCAATCATGATCAATCAATCATGTTTCCGTCTCGTCTCGTGTCTTTAATATAGGGTCCAAGATCTTCTTTGTTTCTTTTTCGCTGTTTCAATTGGCCCTATCCAACGTGTTTAACCAACCAACCAACCAACCAACCAACCAACCAACCAATCAATCAATCAATCAATCAATCAATCAATCAATCATGATCAATCAATCAAGTTTCCGTCTCGTCTCGTGTGTTTAATATAGGGTCCAAGATCTTTTTTGTTTCTTTTTCGGTGTTTCAATTGGCCCTATCCAACGTGTTTAACCAACCAACCAACCAACCAACCAACCAACCAACCAATCAATCAATCATGTTTCCGTCTCGTGTGTTTAATATAGGGTCCAAGATCTTTTTTGTTTCTTTTTCGCTGTTTGAATTGGCCCTATCCAACGTGTTTTACCAACCAACCAACTAATCAATAAATTAATCAATCAATCATGATCATGATCATGATCAATCAATCATGATCATGATCAATCAATCATGTTTCATGATCAATCAATCATGTTTCATGAAAAATTGAAATTTAATATTGTTCTTGCGTCACTTCTGAAAAAAAAATCCACATTTTCTCTGAAACTACAAATACAATCGACCTCAAAATTTGCAGTCAGCAGGGCATACATGTACTAAAAGTTTGTAAAAAATTTGGTGCAGATATCTCTCAAAGCTTTTCCTAGAGAAAAAAAATTGCAATGCCGTAAAAATTGCTTGCTAGGTCCGTAAATTTCAGTAAAAGCCTACAATAAAATGTCCGCTCCGAGATTGAAATACTAATCTGTGTTACAAACAGGTGCTGAAAAATGTACATTATCAGAAAATAATCAATAAATGTGTTTTAAAGTTACACCGGATCAAATAAATCCAAATCATGCACTGTTTGTGAACTGCCATCAAAATGTCAATTTCCTACAATGACAAAAGAAATTACATTGTGTGCATTCCGTCTCTATACATGTTGTCTGTTCAAAGTCCCCACCTAAAAAGGAATAAAAAGACTATCTTTTCGTTATTATAAACCCGTGTCACGTGATGTGGCGCGCGCGCTGTACCTAAAATAAAAGAAAAACTTTCCAAACTAAACATGAAACTTCTCCGGTAACAATAATATAGACCCCATACAGAAACAAATAAACAAACAAACAAACAAACAAACAAACAAACAAACACCCCCACCCCCAATTCAATTAATTTTAAAGGGGGAAAGACCCCCTACAATTGCTTTTTTAAAGCAATTGATTTATATTGTAAAAAACCTTTTTAACCATTCTGTTCCGTTAATAAAAAAAAAAAAAAAAAATCTCCCCGAGACCCCCTTTTGCCCCCCCCCCCTTTTTTTTTAACCCTCCACTTACAACTGAATGTAGGTTGTGTGCTATCTATCCTATCAACGTAAAACGAACGACAACTCCAGTTTTTTCCATATTATTAGGTCTTTCCACTTTTCTGTGGAAAGCCTATTGTATTTGTTCTGATTATTATTATTATTATTTTTTTTTTTTCTTCCGCCAAATTTTGTTCTTGCGATAAATGTTTGTTTCGCAATATGTCGCTTAGATTTTTTTCATATTGTATCGTATAGGTTATGCGCTTTTAAATTTCACCCTGCTAAGCCGAACCATTTTCTTTGTAAGAGTTATCTCCCTATTCACTGTTTGTCATGTGTGTGCATCTCCTTCGTAACAAAATAAGAAAGCGACAAAATTCTTTTTACAAATTGTTCGTTACATCCTCAGGAATTTTTGGCTAATTTGGATCGAAGCGATTCGATGAAATTTTATAGGAGTTATGTACCTTTACGGAATAAATTTGTCGGTATGTTTTTTTAACTCATAAACCGTTAACCGTATAACCCTGGAATGTTTTTATTTGAGTCCCCTGGGTCCTAACTTAGAAAATTAGGTCAAGGTCAAAGGTCAAGGTCATATTTTAGATTTTCATATGTCTTTGATTTCCCTATAATTCTTGAATGGTTATAGATACAGAAAATTTAAGCAGTGAAAAATGTTCAGTACTTCAAGGGGCAACTTTGTTACATTATGACTGTATTGGTTTTACCATTATGTAAGGGACATAACCCCCATTGATGGTTTATAAAAAGCCATTATTAGGCAAAACACTTAAACAAAAGGTCCTTGACCCATAGGGTCTTTTGCAATGACATTGTGAAGCAATGACCGTGACAAAGGTCACAAGGTCAAAGGTCAAGGTCATGTACATATGTGATTTGGGGCACGACTTGAAGAATTTTATGTGTGTTTGCCAACCAACCAACCAACCAACCAACCAACCAATCATGATCAATCAATAATGATCAATCAACAAATCATGATCATGATCAATCAACCAATCATGATCATGATTAATCAATCAATCAATCATGTTTCCGTCTCATGTGTTTAATATAGGGTTCAAGATCTCCTTTGTTTCTTTTTCGCTGTTTCAATTGACCCTTTCCAACGTGTTTAACCAACCAACCAACCAACCAACCAATCAATCAATCAATCAATCAATCAATCAATCAATCAATCAATCAATCAATCAATCAATCAATCAATCAATCATGATCAATCAATCATGTTTCCGTCTCGTCTCGTGTCTTTAATATAGGGTCCAAGATCTTCTTTGTTTCTTTTTCGCTGTTTCAATTGGCCCTATCCAACGTGTTTAACCAACCAACCAACCAACCAACCAACCAACCAACCAATCAATCAATCAATCAATCAATCAATCAATCAATCATGATCAATCAATCAAGTTTCCGTCTCGTCTCGTGTGTTTAATATAGGGTCCAAGATCTTTTTGTTTCTTTTTCGGTGTTTCAATTGGCCCTATCCAACGTGTTTAACCAACCAACCAACCAACCAACCAACCAACCAACCAATCAATCAATCATGTTTCCGTCTCGTGTGTTTAATATAGGGTCCAAGATCTTTTTTGTTTCTTTTTCGCTGTTTGAATTGGCCCTATCCAACGTGTTTTACCAACCAACCAACTAATCAATAAATTAATCAATCAATCATGATCATGATCATGATCAATCAATCATGATCATGATCAATCAATCATGTTTCATGATCAATCAATCATGTTTCATGAAAAATTGAAATTTAATATTGTTCTTGCGTCACTTCTGAAAAAAAAATCCACATTTTCTCTGAAACTACAAATACAATCGACCTCAAAATTTGCAGTCAGCAGGGCATACATGTACTAAAAGTTTGTAAAAAAATTTGGTGCAGATATCTCTCAAAGCTTTTCCTAGAGAAAAAAAATTGCAATGCCGTAAAAATTGCTTGCTAGGTCCGTAAATTTCAGTAAAAGCCTACAATAAAATGTCCGCTCCGAGATTGAAATACTAATCTGTGTTACAAACAGGTGCTGAAAAATGTACATTATCAGAAAATAATCAATAAATGTGTTTTAAAGTTACACCGGATCAAATAAATCCAAATCATGCACTGTTTGTGAACTGCCATCAAAATGTCAATTTCCTACAATGACAAAAGAAATTACATTGTGTGCATTCCGTCTCTATACATGTTGTCTGTTCAAAGTCCCCACCTAAAAAGGAATAAAAAGACTATCTTTTCGTTATTATAAACCCGTGTCACGTGATGTGGCGCGCGCGCTGTACCTAAAATAAAAGAAAAACTTTCCAAACTAAACATGAAACTTCTCCGGTAACAATAATATAGACCCCATACAGAAACAAATAAACAAACAAACAAACAAACAAACAAACAAACAAACACCCCCCACCCCCAATTCAATTAATTTTAAAGGGGGAAAGACCCCCTACAATTGCTTTTTTAAAGCAATTGATTTATATTGTAAAAAACCTTTTTAACCATTCTGTTCCGTTAATAAAAAAAAAAAAAAAAATCTCCCCGAGACCCCCTTTTGCCCCCCCCCCCTTTTTTTTTTAACCCTCCACTTACAACTGAATGTAGGTTGTGTGCTATCTATCCTATCAACGTAAAACGAACGACAACTCCAGTTTTTTCCATATTATTAGGTCTTTCCACTTTTCTGTGGAAAGCCTATTGTATTTGTTCTGATTATTATTATTATTATTTTTTTTTTTTCTTCCGCCAAATTTTGTTCTTGCGATAAATGTTTGTTTCGCAATATGTCGCTTAGATTTTTTTCATATTGTATCGTATAGGTTATGCGCTTTTAAATTTCACCCTGCTAAGCCGAACCATTTTCTTTGTAAGAGTTATCTCCCTATTCACTGTTTGTCATGTGTGTGCATCTCCTTCGTAACAAAATAAGAAAGCGACAAAATTCTTTTTACAAATTGTTCGTTACATCCTCAGGAATTTTTGGCTAATTTGGATCGAAGCGATTCGATGAAATTTTATAGGAGTTATGTACCTTTACGGAATAAATTTGTCGGTATGTTTTTTTAACTCATAAACCGTTAACCGTATAACCCTGGAATGTTTTTATTTGAGTCCCCTGGGTCCTAACTTAGAAAATTAGGTCAAGGTCAAAGGTCAAGGTCATATTTTAGATTTTCATATGTCTTTGATTTCCCTATAATTCTTGAATGGTTATAGATACAGAAAATTTAAGCAGTGAAAAATGTTCAGTACTTCAAGGGGCAACTTTGTTACATTATGACTGTATTGGTTTTACCATTATGTAAGGGACATAACCCCCATTGATGGTTTATAAAAAGCCATTATTAGGCAAAACACTTAAACAAAAGGTCCTTGACCCATAGGGTCTTTTGCAATGACATTGTGAAGCAATGACCGTGACAAAGGTCACAAGGTCAAAGGTCAAGGTCATGTACATATGTGATTTGGGGCACGACTTGAAGAATTTTATGTGTGTTTGCCAACCAACCAACCAACCAACCAACCAACCAATCATGATCAATCAATAATGATCAATCAACAAATCATGATCATGATCAATCAACCAATCATGATCATGATTAATCAATCAATCAATCATGTTTCCGTCTCATGTGTTTAATATAGGGTTCAAGATCTCCTTTGTTTCTTTTTCGCTGTTTCAATTGACCCTTTCCAACGTGTTTAACCAACCAACCAACCAACCAACCAATCAATCAATCAATCAATCAATCAATCAATCAATCAATCAATCAATCAATCAATCAATCAATCAATCAATCATGATCAATCAATCATGTTTCCGTCTCGTCTCGTGTCTTTAATATAGGGTCCAAGATCTTCTTTGTTTCTTTTTCGCTGTTTCAATTGGCCCTATCCAACGTGTTTAACCAACCAACCAACCAACCAACCAACCAACCAACCAATCAATCAATCAATCAATCAATCAATCAATCAATCATGATCAATCAATCAAGTTTCCGTCTCGTCTCGTGTGTTTAATATAGGGTCCAAGATCTTTTTTGTTTCTTTTTCGGTGTTTCAATTGGCCCTATCCAACGTGTTTAACCAACCAACCAACCAACCAACCAACCAACCAACCAATCAATCAATCATGTTTCCGTCTCGTGTGTTTAATATAGGGTCCAAGATCTTTTTTGTTTCTTTTTCGCTGTTTGAATTGGCCCTATCCAACGTGTTTTACCAACCAACCAACTAATCAATAAATTAATCAATCAATCATGATCATGATCATGATCAATCAATCATGATCATGATCAATCAATCATGTTTCATGATCAATCAATCATGTTTCATGAAAAATTGAAATTTAATATTGTTCTTGCGTCACTTCTGAAAAAAAAATCCACATTTTCTCTGAAACTACAAATACAATCGACCTCAAAATTTGCAGTCAGCAGGGCATACATGTACTAAAAGTTTGTAAAAAAATTTGGTGCAGATATCTCTCAAAGCTTTTCCTAGAGAAAAAAAATTGCAATGCCGTAAAAATTGCTTGCTAGGTCCGTAAATTTCAGTAAAAGCCTACAATAAAATGTCCGCTCCGAGATTGAAATACTAATCTGTGTTACAAACAGGTGCTGAAAAATGTACATTATCAGAAAATAATCAATAAATGTGTTTTAAAGTTACACCGGATCAAATAAATCCAAATCATGCACTGTTTGTGAACTGCCATCAAAATGTCAATTTCCTACAATGACAAAAGAAATTACATTGTGTGCATTCCGTCTCTATACATGTTGTCTGTTCAAAGTCCCCACCTAAAAAGGAATAAAAAGACTATCTTTTCGTTATTATAAACCCGTGTCACGTGATGTGGCGCGCGCGCTGTACCTAAAATAAAAGAAAAACTTTCCAAACTAAACATGAAACTTCTCCGGTAACAATAATATAGACCCCATACAGAAACAAATAAACAAACAAACAAACAAACAAACAAACAAACAAACACCCCCCACCCCCAATTCAATTAATTTTAAAGGGGGAAAGACCCCCTACAATTGCTTTTTTAAAGCAATTGATTTATATTGTAAAAAACCTTTTTAACCATTCTGTTCCGTTAATAAAAAAAAAAAAAAAAATCTCCCCGAGACCCCCTTTTGCCCCCCCCCCCTTTTTTTTTAACCCTCCACTTACAACTGAATGTAGGTTGTGTGCTATCTATCCTATCAACGTAAAACGAACGACAACTCCAGTTTTTTCCATATTATTAGGTCTTTCCACTTTTCTGTGGAAAGCCTATTGTATTTGTTCTGATTATTATTATTATTATTTTTTTTTTTTCTTCCGCCAAATTTTGTTCTTGCGATAAATGTTTGTTTCGCAATATGTCGCTTAGATTTTTTTCATATTGTATCGTATAGGTTATGCGCTTTTAAATTTCACCCTGCTAAGCCGAACCATTTTCTTTGTAAGAGTTATCTCCCTATTCACTGTTTGTCATGTGTGTGCATCTCCTTCGTAACAAAATAAGAAAGCGACAAAATTCTTTTTACAAATTGTTCGTTACATCCTCAGGAATTTTTGGCTAATTTGGATCGAAGCGATTCGATGAAATTTTATAGGAGTTATGTACCTTTACGGAATAAATTTGTCGGTATGTTTTTTTAACTCATAAACCGTTAACCGTATAACCCTGGAATGTTTTTATTTGAGTCCCCTGGGTCCTAACTTAGAAAATTAGGTCAAGGTCAAAGGTCAAGGTCATATTTTAGATTTTCATATGTCTTTGATTTCCCTATAATTCTTGAATGGTTATAGATACAGAAAATTTAAGCAGTGAAAAATGTTCAGTACTTCAAGGGGCAACTTTGTTACATTATGACTGTATTGGTTTTACCATTATGTAAGGGACATAACCCCCATTGATGGTTTATAAAAAGCCATTATTAGGCAAAACACTTAAACAAAAGGTCCTTGACCCATAGGGTCTTTTGCAATGACATTGTGAAGCAATGACCGTGACAAAGGTCACAAGGTCAAAGGTCAAGGTCATGTACATATGTGATTTGGGGCACGACTTGAAGAATTTTATGTGTGTTTGCCAACCAACCAACCAACCAACCAACCAACCAATCATGATCAATCAATAATGATCAATCAACAAATCATGATCATGATCAATCAACCAATCATGATCATGATTAATCAATCAATCAATCATGTTTCCGTCTCATGTGTTTAATATAGGGTTCAAGATCTCCTTTGTTTCTTTTTCGCTGTTTCAATTGACCCTTTCCAACGTGTTTAACCAACCAACCAACCAACCAACAATCAATCAATCAATCAATCAATCAATCAATCAATCAATCAATCAATCAATCAATCAATCAATCAATCAATCATGATCAATCAATCATGTTTCCGTCTCGTCTCGTGTCTTTAATATAGGGTCCAAGATCTTCTTTGTTTCTTTTTCGCTGTTTCAATTGGCCCTATCCAACGTGTTTAACCAACCAACCAACCAACCAACCAACCAACCAACCAATCAATCAATCAATCAATCAATCAATCAATCAATCATGATCAATCAATCAAGTTTCCGTCTCGTCTCGTGTGTTTAATATAGGGTCCAAGATCTTTTTTGTTTCTTTTTCGGTGTTTCAATTGGCCCTATCCAACGTGTTTAACCAACCAACCAACCAACCAACCAACCAACCAACCAATCAATCAATCATGTTTCCGTCTCGTGTGTTTAATATAGGGTCCAAGATCTTTTTTGTTTCTTTTTCGCTGTTTGAATTGGCCCTATCCAACGTGTTTTACCAACCAACCAACTAATCAATAAATTAATCAATCAATCATGATCATGATCATGATCAATCAATCATGATCATGATCAATCAATCATGTTTCATGATCAATCAATCATGTTTCATGAAAAATTGAAATTTAATATTGTTCTTGCGTCACTTCTGAAAAAAAAATCCACATTTTCTCTGAAACTACAAATACAATCGACCTCAAAATTTGCAGTCAGCAGGGCATACATGTACTAAAAGTTTGTAAAAAAATTTGGTGCAGATATCTCTCAAAGCTTTTCCTAGAGAAAAAAAATTGCAATGCCGTAAAAATTGCTTGCTAGGTCCGTAAATTTCAGTAAAAGCCTACAATAAAATGTCCGCTCCGAGATTGAAATACTAATCTGTGTTACAAACAGGTGCTGAAAAATGTACATTATCAGAAAATAATCAATAAATGTGTTTTAAAGTTACACCGGATCAAATAAATCCAAATCATGCACTGTTTGTGAACTGCCATCAAAATGTCAATTTCCTACAATGACAAAAGAAATTACATTGTGTGCATTCCGTCTCTATACATGTTGTCTGTTCAAAGTCCCCACCTAAAAAGGAATAAAAAGACTATCTTTTCGTTATTATAAACCCGTGTCACGTGATGTGGCGCGCGCGCTGTACCTAAAATAAAAGAAAAACTTTCCAAACTAAACATGAAACTTCTCCGGTAACAATAATATAGACCCCATACAGAAACAAATAAACAAACAAACAAACAAACAAACAAACAAACAAACACCCCCCACCCCCAATTCAATTAATTTTAAAGGGGGAAAGACCCCCTACAATTGCTTTTTTAAAGCAATTGATTTATATTGTAAAAAACCTTTTTAACCATTCTGTTCCGTTAATAAAAAAAAAAAAAAAAATCTCCCCGAGACCCCCTTTTGCCCCCCCCCCCCTTTTTTTTTAACCCTCCACTTACAACTGAATGTAGGTTGTGTGCTATCTATCCTATCAACGTAAAACGAACGACAACTCCAGTTTTTTCCATATTATTAGGTCTTTCCACTTTTCTGTGGAAAGCCTATTGTATTTGTTCTGATTATTATTATTATTATTTTTTTTTTTTCTTCCGCCAAATTTTGTTCTTGCGATAAATGTTTGTTTCGCAATATGTCGCTTAGATTTTTTTCATATTGTATCGTATAGGTTATGCGCTTTTAAATTTCACCCTGCTAAGCCGAACCATTTTCTTTGTAAGAGTTATCTCCCTATTCACTGTTTGTCATGTGTGTGCATCTCCTTCGTAACAAAATAAGAAAGCGACAAAATTCTTTTTACAAATTGTTCGTTACATCCTCAGGAATTTTTGGCTAATTTGGATCGAAGCGATTCGATGAAATTTTATAGGAGTTATGTACCTTTACGGAATAAATTTGTCGGTATGTTTTTTTAACTCATAAACCGTTAACCGTATAACCCTGGAATGTTTTTATTTGAGTCCCCTGGGTCCTAACTTAGAAAATTAGGTCAAGGTCAAAGGTCAAGGTCATATTTTAGATTTTCATATGTCTTTGATTTCCCTATAATTCTTGAATGGTTATAGATACAGAAAATTTAAGCAGTGAAAAATGTTCAGTACTTCAAGGGGCAACTTTGTTACATTATGACTGTATTGGTTTTACCATTATGTAAGGGACATAACCCCCATTGATGGTTTATAAAAAGCCATTATTAGGCAAAACACTTAAACAAAAGGTCCTTGACCCATAGGGTCTTTTGCAATGACATTGTGAAGCAATGACCGTGACAAAGGTCACAAGGTCAAAGGTCAAGGTCATGTACATATGTGATTTGGGGCACGACTTGAAGAATTTTATGTGTGTTTGCCAACCAACCAACCAACCAACCAACCAATCATGATCAATCAATAATGATCAATCAACAAATCATGATCATGATCAATCAACCAATCATGATCATGATTAATCAATCAATCAATCATGTTTCCGTCTCATGTGTTTAATATAGGGTTCAAGATCTCCTTTGTTTCTTTTTCGCTGTTTCAATTGACCCTTTCCAACGTGTTTAACCAACCAACCAACCAACCAACCAATCAATCAATCAATCAATCAATCAATCAATCAATCAATCAATCAATCAATCAATCAATCAATCAATCATGATCAATCAATCATGTTTCCGTCTCGTCTCGTGTCTTTAATATAGGGTCCAAGATCTTCTTTGTTTCTTTTTCGCTGTTTCAATTGGCCCTATCCAACGTGTTTAACCAACCAACCAACCAACCAACCAACCAACCAACCAATCAATCAATCAATCAATCAATCAATCAATCAATCATGATCAATCAATCAAGTTTCCGTCTCGTCTCGTGTGTTTAATATAGGGTCCAAGATCTTTTTTGTTTCTTTTTCGGTGTTTCAATTGGCCCTATCCAACGTGTTTAACCAACCAACCAACCAACCAACCAACCAACCAACCAATCAATCAATCATGTTTCCGTCTCGTGTGTTTAATATAGGGTCCAAGATCTTTTTTGTTTCTTTTTCGCTGTTTGAATTGGCCCTATCCAACGTGTTTTACCAACCAACCAACTAATCAATAAATTAATCAATCAATCATGATCATGATCATGATCAATCAATCATGATCATGATCAATCAATCATGTTTCATGATCAATCAATCATGTTTCATGAAAAATTGAAATTTAATATTGTTCTTGCGTCACT
Organism: Mytilus edulis; assembly: GCF_963676685.1. Lineage (NCBI taxonomy): Eukaryota > Metazoa > Mollusca > Bivalvia > Mytilida > Mytilidae > Mytilus > Mytilus edulis. The sequence goes on from NW_027268155.1 coordinate 13,064, forward strand.
TCTGAAAAAAAAATCCACATTTTCTCTGAAACTACAAATACAATCGACCTCAAAATTTGCAGTCAGCAGGGCATACATGTACTAAAAGTTTGTAAAAAAATTTGGTGCAGATATCTCTCAAAGCTTTTCCTAGAGAAAAAAAATTGCAATGCCGTAAAAATTGCTTGCTAGGTCCGTAAATTTCAGTAAAAGCCTACAATAAAATGTCCGCTCCGAGATTGAAATACTAATCTGTGTTACAAACAGGTGCTGAAAAATGTACATTATCAGAAAATAATCAATAAATGTGTTTTAAAGTTACACCGGATCAAATAAATCCAAATCATGCACTGTTTGTGAACTGCCATCAAAATGTCAATTTCCTACAATGACAAAAGAAATTACATTGTGTGCATTCCGTCTCTATACATGTTGTCTGTTCAAAGTCCCCACCTAAAAAGGAATAAAAAGACTATCTTTTCGTTATTATAAACCCGTGTCACGTGATGTGGCGCGCGCGCTGTACCTAAAATAAAAGAAAAACTTTCCAAACTAAACATGAAACTTCTCCGGTAACAATAATATAGACCCCATACAGAAACAAATAAACAAACAAACAAACAAACAAACAAACAAACAAACACCCCCCACCCCCAATTCAATTAATTTTAAAGGGGGAAAGACCCCCTACAATTGCTTTTTTAAAGCAATTGATTTATATTGTAAAAAACCTTTTTAACCATTCTGTTCCGTTAATAAAAAAAAAAAAAAAAATCTCCCCGAGACCCCCTTTTGCCCCCCCCCCTTTTTTTTTAACCCTCCACTTACAACTGAATGTAGGTTGTGTGCTATCTATCCTATCAACGTAAAACGAACGACAACTCCAGTTTTTTCCATATTATTAGGTCTTTCCACTTTTCTGTGGAAAGCCTATTGTATTTGTTCTGATTATTATTATTATTATTTTTTTTTTTTCTTCCGCCAAATTTTGTTCTTGCGATAAATGTTTGTTTCGCAATATGTCGCTTAGATTTTTTTCATATTGTATCGTATAGGTTATGCGCTTTTAAATTTCACCCTGCTAAGCCGAACCATTTTCTTTGTAAGAGTTATCTCCCTATTCACTGTTTGTCATGTGTGTGCATCTCCTTCGTAACAAAATAAGAAAGCGACAAAATTCTTTTTACAAATTGTTCGTTACATCCTCAGGAATTTTTGGCTAATTTGGATCGAAGCGATTCGATGAAATTTTATAGGAGTTATGTACCTTTACGGAATAAATTTGTCGGTATGTTTTTTTAACTCATAAACCGTTAACCGTATAACCCTGGAATGTTTTTATTTGAGTCCCCTGGGTCCTAACTTAGAAAATTAGGTCAAGGTCAAAGGTCAAGGTCATATTTTAGATTTTCATATGTCTTTGATTTCCCTATAATTCTTGAATGGTTATAGATACAGAAAATTTAAGCAGTGAAAAATGTTCAGTACTTCAAGGGGCAACTTTGTTACATTATGACTGTATTGGTTTTACCATTATGTAAGGGACATAACCCCCATTGATGGTTTATAAAAAGCCATTATTAGGCAAAACACTTAAACAAAAGGTCCTTGACCCATAGGGTCTTTTGCAATGACATTGTGAAGCAATGACCGTGACAAAGGTCACAAGGTCAAAGGTCAAGGTCATGTACATATGTGATTTGGGGCACGACTTGAAGAATTTTATGTGTGTTTGCCAACCAACCAACCAACCAACCAACCAACCAATCATGATCAATCAATAATGATCAATCAACAAATCATGATCATGATCAATCAACCAATCATGATCATGATTAATCAATCAATCAATCATGTTTCCGTCTCATGTGTTTAATATAGGGTTCAAGATCTCCTTTGTTTCTTTTTCGCTGTTTCAATTGACCCTTTCCAACGTGTTTAACCAACCAACCAACCAACCAACCAATCAATCAATCAATCAATCAATCAATCAATCAATCAATCAATCAATCAATCAATCAATCAATCAATCATGATCAATCAATCATGTTTCCGTCTCGTCTCGTGTCTTTAATATAGGGTCCAAGATCTTCTTTGTTTCTTTTTCGCTGTTTCAATTGGCCCTATCCAACGTGTTTAACCAACCAACCAACCAACCAACCAACCAACCAACCAATCAATCAATCAATCAATCAATCAATCAATCAATCATGATCAATCAATCAAGTTTCCGTCTCGTCTCGTGTGTTTAATATAGGGTCCAAGATCTTTTTTGTTTCTTTTTCGGTGTTTCAATTGGCCCTATCCAACGTGTTTAACCAACCAACCAACCAACCAACCAACCAACCAACCAATCAATCAATCATGTTTCCGTCTCGTGTGTTTAATATAGGGTCCAAGATCTTTTTTGTTTCTTTTTCGCTGTTTGAATTGGCCCTATCCAACGTGTTTTACCAACCAACCAACTAATCAATAAATTAATCAATCAATCATGATCATGATCATGATCAATCAATCATGATCATGATCAATCAATCATGTTTCATGATCAATCAATCATGTTTCATGAAAAATTGAAATTTAATATTGTTCTTGCGTCACTTCTGAAAAAAAAATCCACATTTTCTCTGAAACTACAAATACAATCGACCTCAAAATTTGCAGTCAGCAGGGCATACATGTACTAAAAGTTTGTAAAAAAATTTGGTGCAGATATCTCTCAAAGCTTTTCCTAGAGAAAAAAAATTGCAATGCCGTAAAAATTGCTTGCTAGGTCCGTAAATTTCAGTAAAAGCCTACAATAAAATGTCCGCTCCGAGATTGAAATACTAATCTGTGTTACAAACAGGTGCTGAAAAATGTACATTATCAGAAAATAATCAATAAATGTGTTTTAAAGTTACACCGGATCAAATAAATCCAAATCATGCACTGTTTGTGAACTGCCATCAAAATGTCAATTTCCTACAATGACAAAAGAAATTACATTGTGTGCATTCCGTCTCTATACATGTTGTCTGTTCAAAGTCCCCACCTAAAAAGGAATAAAAAGACTATCTTTTCGTTATTATAAACCCGTGTCACGTGATGTGGCGCGCGCGCTGTACCTAAAATAAAAGAAAAACTTTCCAAACTAAACATGAAACTTCTCCGGTAACAATAATATAGACCCCATACAGAAACAAATAAACAAACAAACAAACAAACAAACAAACAAACAAACACCCCCCACCCCCAATTCAATTAATTTTAAAGGGGGAAAGACCCCCTACAATTGCTTTTTTAAAGCAATTGATTTATATTGTAAAAAACCTTTTTAACCATTCTGTTCCGTTAATAAAAAAAAAAAAAAAAATCTCCCCGAGACCCCCTTTTGCCCCCCCCCCCTTTTTTTTTAACCCTCCACTTACAACTGAATGTAGGTTGTGTGCTATCTATCCTATCAACGTAAAACGAACGACAACTCCAGTTTTTTCCATATTATTAGGTCTTTCCACTTTTCTGTGGAAAGCCTATTGTATTTGTTCTGATTATTATTATTATTATTTTTTTTTTTTCTTCCGCCAAATTTTGTTCTTGCGATAAATGTTTGTTTCGCAATATGTCGCTTAGATTTTTTTCATATTGTATCGTATAGGTTATGCGCTTTTAAATTTCACCCTGCTAAGCCGAACCATTTTCTTTGTAAGAGTTATCTCCCTATTCACTGTTTGTCATGTGTGTGCATCTCCTTCGTAACAAAATAAGAAAGCGACAAAATTCTTTTTACAAATTGTTCGTTACATCCTCAGGAATTTTTGGCTAATTTGGATCGAAGCGATTCGATGAAATTTTATAGGAGTTATGTACCTTTACGGAATAAATTTGTCGGTATGTTTTTTTAACTCATAAACCGTTAACCGTATAACCCTGGAATGTTTTTATTTGAGTCCCCTGGGTCCTAACTTAGAAAATTAGGTCAAGGTCAAAGGTCAAGGTCATATTTTAGATTTTCATATGTCTTTGATTTCCCTATAATTCTTGAATGGTTATAGATACAGAAAATTTAAGCAGTGAAAAATGTTCAGTACTTCAAGGGGCAACTTTGTTACATTATGACTGTATTGGTTTTACCATTATGTAAGGGACATAACCCCCATTGATGGTTTATAAAAAGCCATTATTAGGCAAAACACTTAAACAAAAGGTCCTTGACCCATAGGGTCTTTTGCAATGACATTGTGAAGCAATGACCGTGACAAAGGTCACAAGGTCAAAGGTCAAGGTCATGTACATATGTGATTTGGGGCACGACTTGAAGAATTTTATGTGTGTTTGCCAACCAACCAACCAACCAACCAACCAACCAATCATGATCAATCAATAATGATCAATCAACAAATCATGATCATGATCAATCAACCAATCATGATCATGATTAATCAATCAATCAATCATGTTTCCGTCTCATGTGTTTAATATAGGGTTCAAGATCTCCTTTGTTTCTTTTTCGCTGTTTCAATTGACCCTTTCCAACGTGTTTAACCAACCAACCAACCAACCAACCAATCAATCAATCAATCAATCAATCAATCAATCAATCAATCAATCAATCAATCAATCAATCAATCAATCATGATCAATCAATCATGTTTCCGTCTCGTCTCGTGTCTTTAATATAGGGTCCAAGATCTTCTTTGTTTCTTTTTCGCTGTTTCAATTGGCCCTATCCAACGTGTTTAACCAACCAACCAACCAACCAACCAACCAACCAACCAATCAATCAATCAATCAATCAATCAATCAATCAATCATGATCAATCAATCAAGTTTCCGTCTCGTCTCGTGTGTTTAATATAGGGTCCAAGATCTTTTTTGTTTCTTTTTCGGTGTTTCAATTGGCCCTATCCAACGTGTTTAACCAACCAACCAACCAACCAACCAACCAACCAACCAATCAATCAATCATGTTTCCGTCTCGTGTGTTTAATATAGGGTCCAAGATCTTTTTTGTTTCTTTTTCGCTGTTTGAATTGGCCCTATCCAACGTGTTTTACCAACCAACCAACTAATCAATAAATTAATCAATCAATCATGATCATGATCATGATCAATCAATCATGATCATGATCAATCAATCATGTTTCATGATCAATCAATCATGTTTCATGAAAAATTGAAATTTAATATTGTTCTTGCGTCACTTCTGAAAAAAAAATCCACATTTTCTCTGAAACTACAAATACAATCGACCTCAAAATTTGCAGTCAGCAGGGCATACATGTACTAAAAGTTTGTAAAAAAATTTGGTGCAGATATCTCTCAAAGCTTTTCCTAGAGAAAAAAAATTGCAATGCCGTAAAAATTGCTTGCTAGGTCCGTAAATTTCAGTAAAAGCCTACAATAAAATGTCCGCTCCGAGATTGAAATACTAATCTGTGTTACAAACAGGTGCTGAAAAATGTACATTATCAGAAAATAATCAATAAATGTGTTTTAAAGTTACACCGGATCAAATAAATCCAAATCATGCACTGTTTGTGAACTGCCATCAAAATGTCAATTTCCTACAATGACAAAAGAAATTACATTGTGTGCATTCCGTCTCTATACATGTTGTCTGTTCAAAGTCCCCACCTAAAAAGGAATAAAAAGACTATCTTTTCGTTATTATAAACCCGTGTCACGTGATGTGGCGCGCGCGCTGTACCTAAAATAAAAGAAAAACTTTCCAAACTAAACATGAAACTTCTCCGGTAACAATAATATAGACCCCATACAGAAACAAATAAACAAACAAACAAACAAACAAACAAACAAACAAACACCCCCCACCCCCAATTCAATTAATTTTAAAGGGGGAAAGACCCCCTACAATTGCTTTTTTAAAGCAATTGATTTATATTGTAAAAAACCTTTTTAACCATTCTGTTCCGTTAATAAAAAAAAAAAAAAAAATCTCCCCGAGACCCCCTTTTGCCCCCCCCCCCTTTTTTTTTAACCCTCCACTTACAACTGAATGTAGGTTGTGTGCTATCTATCCTATCAACGTAAAACGAACGACAACTCCAGTTTTTTCCATATTATTAGGTCTTTCCACTTTTCTGTGGAAAGCCTATTGTATTTGTTCTGATTATTATTATTATTATTTTTTTTTTTTCTTCCGCCAAATTTTGTTCTTGCGATAAATGTTTGTTTCGCAATATGTCGCTTAGATTTTTTTCATATTGTATCGTATAGGTTATGCGCTTTTAAATTTCACCCTGCTAAGCCGAACCATTTTCTTTGTAAGAGTTATCTCCCTATTCACTGTTTGTCATGTGTGTGCATCTCCTTCGTAACAAAATAAGAAAGCGACAAAATTCTTTTTACAAATTGTTCGTTACATCCTCAGGAATTTTTGGCTAATTTGGATCGAAGCGATTCGATGAAATTTTATAGGAGTTATGTACCTTTACGGAATAAATTTGTCGGTATGTTTTTTTAACTCATAAACCGTTAACCGTATAACCCTGGAATGTTTTTATTTGAGTCCCCTGGGTCCTAACTTAGAAAATTAGGTCAAGGTCAAAGGTCAAGGTCATATTTTAGATTTTCATATGTCTTTGATTTCCCTATAATTCTTGAATGGTTATAGATACAGAAAATTTAAGCAGTGAAAAATGTTCAGTACTTCAAGGGGCAACTTTGTTACATTATGACTGTATTGGTTTTACCATTATGTAAGGGACATAACCCCCATTGATGGTTTATAAAAAGCCATTATTAGGCAAAACACTTAAACAAAAGGTCCTTGACCCATAGGGTCTTTTGCAATGACATTGTGAAGCAATGACCGTGACAAAGGTCACAAGGTCAAAGGTCAAGGTCATGTACATATGTGATTTGGGGCACGACTTGAAGAATTTTATGTGTGTTTGCCAACCAACCAACCAACCAACCAACCAACCAATCATGATCAATCAATAATGATCAATCAACAAATCATGATCATGATCAATCAACCAATCATGATCATGATTAATCAATCAATCAATCATGTTTCCGTCTCATGTGTTTAATATAGGGTTCAAGATCTCCTTTGTTTCTTTTTCGCTGTTTCAATTGACCCTTTCCAACGTGTTTAACCAACCAACCAACCAACCAACCAATCAATCAATCAATCAATCAATCAATCAATCAATCAATCAATCAATCAATCAATCAATCAATCAATCAATCATGATCAATCAATCATGTTTCCGTCTCGTCTCGTGTCTTTAATATAGGGTCCAAGATCTTCTTTGTTTCTTTTTCGCTGTTTCAATTGGCCCTATCCAACGTGTTTAACCAACCAACCAACCAACCAACCAACCAACCAACCAATCAATCAATCAATCAATCAATCAATCAATCATGATCAATCAATCAAGTTTCCGTCTCGTCTCGTGTGTTTAATATAGGGTCCAAGATCTTTTTTGTTTCTTTTTCGGTGTTTCAATTGGCCCTATCCAACGTGTTTAACCAACCAACCAACCAACCAACCAACCAACCAACCAATCAATCAATCATGTTTCCGTCTCGTGTGTTTAATATAGGGTCCAAGATCTTTTTTGTTTCTTTTTCGCTGTTTGAATTGGCCCTATCCAACGTGTTTTACCAACCAACCAACTAATCAATAAATTAATCAATCAATCATGATCATGATCATGATCAATCAATCATGATCATGATCAATCAATCATGTTTCATGATCAATCAATCATGTTTCATGAAAAATTGAAATTTAATATTGTTCTTGCGTCACTTCTGAAAAAAAAATCCACATTTTCTCTGAAACTACAAATACAATCGACCTCAAAATTTGCAGTCAGCAGGGCATACATGTACTAAAAGTTTGTAAAAAAATTTGGTGCAGATATCTCTCAAAGCTTTTCCTAGAGAAAAAAAATTGCAATGCCGTAAAAATTGCTTGCTAGGTCCGTAAATTTCAGTAAAAGCCTACAATAAAATGTCCGCTCCGAGATTGAAATACTAATCTGTGTTACAAACAGGTGCTGAAAAATGTACATTATCAGAAAATAATCAATAAATGTGTTTTAAAGTTACACCGGATCAAATAAATCCAAATCATGCACTGTTTGTGAACTGCCATCAAAATGTCAATTTCCTACAATGACAAAAGAAATTACATTGTGTGCATTCCGTCTCTATACATGTTGTCTGTTCAAAGTCCCCACCTAAAAAGGAATAAAAAGACTATCTTTTCGTTATTATAAACCCGTGTCACGTGATGTGGCGCGCGCGCTGTACCTAAAATAAAAGAAAAACTTTCCAAACTAAACATGAAACTTCTCCGGTAACAATAATATAGACCCCATACAGAAACAAATAAACAAACAAACAAACAAACAAACAAACAAACAAACACCCCCCCACCCCCAATTCAATTAATTTTAAAGGGGGAAAGACCCCCTACAATTGCTTTTTTAAAGCAATTGATTTATATTGTAAAAAACCTTTTTAACCATTCTGTTCCGTTAATAAAAAAAAAAAAAAAAAATCTCCCCGAGACCCCCTTTTGCCCCCCCCCCCCTTTTTTTTTAACCCTCCACTTACAACTGAATGTAGGTTGTGTGCTATCTATCCTATCAACGTAAAACGAACGACAACTCCAGTTTTTTCCATATTATTAGGTCTTTCCACTTTTCTGTGGAAAGCCTATTGTATTTGTTCTGATTATTATTATTATTATTTTTTTTTTTTTCTTCCGCCAAATTTTGTTCTTG
>NW_027268156.1:0-18000 GCF_963676685.1 Mytilus edulis
GTTTTGTCAATTTAATTTATATTCTAGAGTTATCCAGTCTGTATAATTATTCTTCTAGTTTATCTCATATTGTTTACACATGATATTTTTGTTGTTGTACTTGGATTTTTCAAAACATAGTTATGGCCAAGGTACAATAAGATACCTTGTTAGGATATCACTTAGATAGGTGAATCATGTTTGATAACATTTATATCTAGACCTGTTCTACTAGTCAAATAAAATTCCATGTAATGAAACGTTGTATCAAAACATATCATTTTGAAATGTAAAATTATTTACTTGTGGTAAGTTGCAATTTTGTATATATCTACTCAGTGGTTCTGTTTACGAATGTTGTTTGTTGTTTTGATAATATGCTTGTGTAATTTACAATTTTGTGCTTTAAGATTTTTTTAATAATAGATGATTTAATTTACATGGGAGCAAGTATGCACGGTCAAAAACACAAATCAAGCCAACATATAAGTAACAACTGACCGCACATGATGTAATTTCAATGAAGACAGAAGTGATATTTGCTGAAGTCGATAATACTTTTTTATACGACCGCAAATTTTGAAAAAATTTTTCGTCGTATATTGCTATCACGTTGGCGTCGGCGTCGTCGTCGTCGTCGTCGTCGTCGTCGTCGTCGTCTGGCGTCCGAATACTTTAGTTTTCGCACTCTAACTTTAGTAAAAGTGAATGGAAATCTATGAAATTTAAACACAAGGTTTATGACCACAAAAGGAAGGTTGGTATTGATTTTTGGGAGTTTTGGTCCCAACATTTTAGGAATTAGGGGCCAAAAAGGGCCCAAATAAGCATTTTCTTGGTTTTCGCACTATAACTTTAGTTTAAGTTAATAGAAATCTATGAAATTTTTGACACAAGGTTTATGACCACAAAAGAACGGTTGGGATTGAATTTTGGGAGTTTTTGGTCTCAACAGTTTTAGGAATTAGGGGCCAAAAAAGGGCCCAAATAAGCATTATTCTTGGTTTTTCGCACAATAACATTAGTTTAAGTAAATAGAAATCAATGAAATTTAAACACAATGTTAATGACTACAAAAGGAAGGTTGGTATTGATTTTGGGAGTTTAGGTCCCAACAGTTTAGGAATTAGGGGCCAAAAAGGGACCCAAATAAGCATTTTTCTTGGTTTTCGCACCATAACGTTAGTATAAGTAAATAGAAATCTATGAAATTTAAACACAAGGTTTATGACCATAAAAGAAAGGTTGGGTTTGATTTCGGGAGTTTTGGTCCCAAACATAATAAGGGGCCCAAAGGGTCCAAAATTAAACTTTTTGTTTGATTTCATCAAAATTGAATAATTGGGGTTCTTTGATATGCTGAATCTAACTGTCATGACTGTGTATGTAGATTCTTAACTTTTGTCCCGTTTTCAAATTGGTCTACATTAAGGTCCAAAGGGTCCAAAATTAAACTTAGTTTGATTTTGACAAAAAATGAATCAGTTAGGTTCTTTGATATGCTGAATCTAAAAATGTACTTAGATTCTTGATTATTGGCCCAGTTTTCAAGTTGGTCCAAATCGGGGTCCAAAATTAAACTTTGTTTGATTTCATCAAAAATTGAATAAATGGGGTTCTTTGATATACCAAATCTAACTGTGTATGTAGATTCTTCATTTTTGATCCTGTTTTCAAATTGGTCTACACTAAAGTCCAAAGGGTCCAAAATTAAACTTAGTCTGATTTTAACAAAAATTGAAATCTTGAAGTTCTTTGATATGCTGAATTCAAAAATGTACTTAGATTTTTTATTATGGGCCCAGTTTTCAAGTTGGTCCAAATCAGGATCTAAAATTATTATATTAAGTATTGTGCAATAGCAAGTCTTTTCAATTGCACAGTATTGCGCAATGGCAAGAAATATCTAATTGCACAATATTGTGAAATATCAAAAAAAAAATTAATTAGAGTTATCTTTCTTTGTCCAGAATAGTAAGCAAGAAATATCTAATTGCAAAATATTGTGCAATAGCAAGATTTTTTTTAATTGGAGTTATCTTTCTTTGTCCAGAATCAACTTAAATCTTTGTTATATACAATATACAATGTATATTCACTTTTTACTACCAACTGATAAATTAAAATAATCTTTACCATTCAGTGATAACAAGCAGTTTTTTTACATCTTAATATTTTATGATGTATTTAAATGAGTAGTTATTGTTGCAAACTCCATTAGAAATTTTAATTGAGATTAGTTTTGGAATAAGGGAAAGGGGGATGTGATTAAAAAAATTGGGTTCAATTTTTCTCATTTGAAATTTCATAAATAAAAAAGAAAATTTCTTCAAACATTTTTTTTAGAGGATTAATATTCAACAGCATAGTGAATTGCTCTAAGAGAAACAAAAATTTTAAGTTCATTAGAACACATTCATTCTGTGTCAGAAACCTATGCTGTGTCAACTATTTAATCACAATCCAAATTTAGAGCTGAATCCAGCTTGAATGTTGTGTCCATACTTGCCCTAACCGTTCAGGGTTCAACCTCTGCGGTCGTATAAAGCTACGCCCTGCGGAGCATCTGGTTTCCATTACTATATTGATAGTGCAGTGTTATTATATAAAATTTCAAAATCTACTATTCAAAGAACATTTTGCAACACATCAATTTAGATTAATGAGAGACAATATTTGAGGACTTGAATTTTGTTTTTAAAAAGTGTTCAAAATGATCAAAAATGAAAAGCATCCCTGTTTTAATGATATAGAATAGGTTAAAGAGGAAAATTGTAAAAACAAAATATATACCATCAGATCAACCACTTGATCAATTTTGTGCATCGTATGCAATTTTGATGAGACCATGTTCAAAAAGTTTTATAAATAGTGGCATTTAATTCTGACCATCACCTTCAAGTTTGCGAGCAGTGTAGCTCTCTTTTAATAGTATAACTATAGTGCAGATTTACATAGTAACTGAAAGAAGTGAAATCAGTGATAGTTGATTAAATAAGATACAATTATAGTGATTAGTTTGTTGAATTGTCATTCACAGCACAATAACTGTTAGGGGACTATTAAGGATATTTGAACTAAAATGTCTCTCTGATATAACTCCTAAGCTCTTTTATGTTTATAGTGATTTATAACCTTGCCTGCTTGGTTATAACTATACTTTCATAATAGCATCAAGGACTTAAATACTCAGTTCATTTGAATTAAATTATTACCTATTTTGAATGTGTCTTGATAATTGATCATGAGAGCTTGAGCTTTTCAAGCCAAAAACTCTATTTATAAATATTTTCCTTGTGCAATTTCTGTTTCTTTAATATGCAACATCAAATTGTGTTTTTACTTTAAGTGTTTTGTTGTTTAATTGATCTCATTAGTTGTAAGAAAGTTCCAATTTAGTCATAATTTACACAAGTGTTCATTGTTATTTATGTTTATTTATATATCATGTATATATTACAATTTTGTCCTTATTTACATGTGTTTTTTTATTTATTTTCATTTTATAATTTAAGACTTATTTTTTATCAAATTACTTTGAGTATTTTGATATTGATTAATATATTAAAAATACTTAAAAGAAATTAATGTTGTTTCATTTATCTCATTACTTAAAGTTGCCTCACACTTATGCCACCTTAATAGTGTGTGAAACTGTTTAAGAAAAAGGCTTGATTTAATATCCTAGCTATATAAAATCATCTGTGATGAATATGATTTGCAAAGCTTATCCAGTAGCTATGCTTATTATGTGATGTCAGTTAATATTGGAATGAGTACTTATGTAATACCAACGATATAAAGTATAATTTCAAAGTATAACTAACTATATTTATATTCCAGATGCCCATTTCTGGATAAACTTTTTTAAAGCTATAAAAGCTAAGGTTTTAAACCGCCTTGATTGTTTTATGGAAGCGTGTCTGCTTCGAAAACTTGAAGTAATGGATTAAATTCCTGACAAAATTAGACTTTAAATGACTTCAAAATTGGTATTTACTTATGTACAGTGGTGTATGGAATGATTGTAAGGGGTAAGGTTCAGTCTAGTAGGTTACATCTGTCCTTAACCTCATTTTCATTGTTCATTGGTCAATTTTAGGTTATGTGTTTTGGTCTATTTTCAACTAATTTTGGTGTTTTAGTGATTGTAAGGTCTGAATGTTTATTCAACAGAATGTATCTGTTCAAACAGCGCTATACTACTGTTGCCTTTATTGGCCTACTTGTAATGAATACAAAACAAAAACTAAAAGGATATCATGTTTATGCGATATTTGTAGGTAAACCTTTATCGTTAAGACTTTCAACATAAAAATCAATAGTTGGTTTTCAGTGTGTGAACTTTTGTTTGCTCTTGCGGTCAAGTTAGGTAATTTATATTACATGTCTCAAAGGTAGCATTGGGAAACTACTATAACAGACTCAAAAGGTAACATTGCCAAAATTAGATTTTATATCCAAAAGGTAACAAATATGAGAATATATGAAGGTCACCAAATTTTTATTACAAACGAGATCCAAAAGAAACCAAAAGTGTATTCAAGCTCACAGGTCGTAAACAAACTAACAATGTCATGGCAAAAAAAGGAAAAACAACCAAAAGAAAAAATACAATATGTACTGTAAACAAAACATGACAGAGAAAACTAAAAACAGATCAGCACGATCCCCACATAAAACCAGGGTTGATGTCAGTTGCTCTGTAAGGGTCAACATACCCTTCTCCACATGGCACCTGTCACTTACTTGAATTCTGGTCTTTCAGATCTAATAACAGATGATCAATTATAGTACAGATTTCCTATACCTAAACAAAAAATTGCAATACATGACAATTGTTATTTAATCACTGGTAATTTATTGAAGAAATATACAAAATATATAAGTTGTTTTAGTTACAATAAAAATTAACAATACATATTTTAAGACATTTTATTACACACAATTGGATGAAAGTAAATTTGTTAACTGTGAATTTTAGTTATATCAGTTTTGTTACTTTCTGACCATTTACCAATGTCCACATATTGTCTTCAATGAGAGATATTACGTCTATACAATACATAAGGTCTTTGCATCGGAACTAAACACATTTATTCTAAAAACAGTTGTTGGCATGACACGGGTTATATTCTTCTCATATATGTTATGATGGTATGATACTAAACCCCTAACGGGAAGGATTGTGCCTGATGTTCATATGATGAAATCATAATCTTTCAGTCAGTTTAATTGAAGTCTGGAGCTGGCATGTCAGTTAACTGCTAGTAGTCTGTTGTTATTTATGTATTATTGTCATTTTGTTTATTTTCTTTGGTTACATCTTCTGACATCAGACTCGGACTTCTCTTGAACTGAATTTTAATGTGCGTATTGTTATGCGTTTACTTTTCTACATTGGTTAGAGGTATAGGGGGAGGTTGAGATCTCACAAACATGTTTAACCCCGCCGCATTTTTGCGCCTGTCCCAAGTCAGGAGCCTCTGGCCTTTGTTAGTCTTGTATTATTTTAATTTTAGTTTCTTGTGTACAATTTGGAAATTAGTATGGCGTTCATTATCACTGGACTAGTATATATTTGTTAAGGGGCCAGCTGAAGGACGCCTCCGGTGCGGGAATTTCTCGCTACATTAAAGACCTGTTGGTGACCCTCTGCTGTTGATTTTTATTTGTCGGGTTGTTGTCTCTTTGACACATTCCCCATTTCCATTCTCAATTTTATTGAATGTATTTAAGAATTTAATGCTTCTTTTTGTTACTTCATTGGGGTGTGAAAGCGTTGATCGAAGTACATTTTTATACAACCGCAAAAATTGAAATTTTTTGATCGTATATTGGTATCACGTTGGCGTCGTCGTCGTCCGAAGACATTTGGTTTTCGCACTATAACTTTAGTATAAGTAAACAGCTATAGAAATCTATGAAATTTTAACACAAGGTTTATGACCACAAAAGGAAGGTTGGGATTGATTTCGGGAGTTTTGGTCCCAACAGTTTATGAATTAGGGGCCAAGAAGGGCCCAAATAAGCATTTTCTTGGTTTTCGCACTATAACTTTAGTTTAAGTATATAGAAACCTATGAAATTTTGACACAAGATTAATGACCACAAAAGGAAGGTTGAGATTGATTTTAGGAGTTTTGGTTCCAACAGTTTAGGAATTAGGGGCAAAAATAAGCATTATCTTGGTTTTCGCACAATAACTTTAGCATAAGTAAATAGAAATCAATGAAATTTAAACACAAGGTTTATGACCATAAAAGGAAGGTTGGGATTGATTTTGGGAGTTTAGGAATAAGGGACCCAAAGGGTCCAAAATTTAACTTTGTTTGATTTCATCAAAACTTGAATAATTGGGGTTGTTTGATATGCTGAATCTAAAAATGTACTTAGATTTTTGATTATTAGCCCAGTTTTCAAGTTGGTCCAAATCGGGGTCCAAAATTAAACTTTGTTCGATTTCATCAAAAATTGAATAATTAGGGTTCTTTGATATGCCAAATCTAACTGTGTATGTAGATTCTTAATTTTTGGTCCCGTTTTCAAATTGGTCTACATTAAAGCCCAAAGGGTCCAAAATTAAACTAAGTTTGATTTTAACAAAAATTGAGTTCTTGGGCTTCTTTGATATGCTGAATCTTAACATGTACTTAGATTGCACAATATTGCGCAACAGCAAGAAATTTTCAATTGGAGTTATCTTTCTTTGTCCAGAATAGTAGTTGAATCAACTTAAATCATTGTTTTATACAATATACAATGTATATTTGTTACAGTGAATTTGTATAATCAGGGATTATGTAGAATCCCTCATTTTTCAGGGAATATGTAGAATCACTAAAATCATTAGTAATTATATATAATCCCTGAAAATGACCAGTGATTTTACATAATCACTGAACATTTTAATAATTATTCTACAAATTCCCTAATATAATTTCAGGGATTATGAATAATTTAGGGATCCTTTGTTAGATAAAAAAAAATATGAAAATATATTAACAAATTCTCATTTTTTTACTTTTATATTCCTTGCCAGATGAAATAAATTTGCTTTTAAAACACAGAGGATGGTTTTAAAGATATAACCAGCACAGGGTTTCGAGATAAAGTTTAAGTCTTCAAAATTGACAATATCAAGATTCCCTTTATAGGTGTCAGACCACCAATTAAAAATCCCTATCTGTTCAACCAAATTTTGCAATTTTCACAGCTTTCTAAATATTTTACCTTAAGTTTAACTTCAAGGAAACCAGGTATATCCTGAATTGTACATGTGTCACCTTTCTACATGTTAATTTTCAACCAGTGTTTAAAGTCTTGTAACAAATTTCCGATCTTGAAAAGACAGGTACTACCAAAATAAATCCCGGTTTTCTGGAAATCTTAAATTAGTGTACTATGTAGCGCATTAATCCTGAATTTTTAATGCAAACTCATAGACAAGTGAATTTTGGCTCAAAATGGTCTAAAATATATTTCCCTTTCACCAAAAGTTTCATTTCTGCAAATTTGTGGGTTAGTTTAGGTAAACAATGACATCAAAAGCACTATTTTGTGTCAGAGTAGGACTACTTTTACATACGTTCTAAATTGGAGGGAGTAATTGGTGCTCAGAATTCTTTGCTTTGCTTTATTCTTAATCCTTAGTCAATTTGAAGTCAGAAACATCCTATCTGAGCATAATGTGACTTATATTACAAATTTCACAGCTATATTTAAACTGACTGTAATGTATGACTTTGATAGAAAATACTTGAAAATTTCATTTTGGACTACAGGACTATACGTTCTAAATTGGAGGGAGTAATTGGTGGTCTGACACCTTATAGCGATAACTTTACCTTTTTTTTTTTTTTTTTTTGTTGTTGTTGTTTTTTTTTATTAAAAGCAAGCTTCAAATGGATATCCAATGATCCATGTTCTATTCTTAAATCCACAGAGCATGTTATATGTGGTACATGTAAAACAAATGGTGACGAAGATTATGGAACATGTTTTTTTCGTTTTGTTCAAATAGAGACATGTTTCTGGTTCAAATGAACAAGAAATCCAAACAGAGAAATCTTACACATCCAAATGTATAAAAAAGCTAAGGATTGACAATTAGAACAAAGTTTTAAGAGCATTTGGTGTTATATTCTTATAGCAAAAAAGGAAAGGGAATAAAAAAAAAACACAATGGTAATTGTTTAACAAAAGTCTGAAAAAGGGTATTGCCTGGTAAAAGAAAACATATCTTGATCGAATCAGTTCGAGGTTGCTAATATCTCTTTTTTACAGATGTTTTTGCTGAACACTTTATTCTCAGGAGAGTCATAAAATCTGATTTGATATGTGAAGGAAAATGTTTTCTAAAATTTGGATATTGTCAATGTGGTTAAAACAGATGGAAAGCATATTATTTTAATATATTGTGTTTAACATTTTGATAAAGAACAAATTATCATTTTGATATTTTGTTCTTAGCATTCTACAATTTATGTATATATAGTGTATTGCTGTTTCAATATGATTTCATAGCATAAATAATTTGAATTTTATTCATTTTCTTTATAAATAAAACTATTTCTTCATTTCAGTTATTATGTATAATCTCTGTCGTTATTTCTAGTGATTATACATAATCCCTGAAAATGTTAGGGATTATATATAATCCCTAAACTGGCCAGTGATTCTACATAATCCCTGAAAATTTCAGGGATTCTACATAATCACTGATAATACAAATTCACTGTAACATATTCACTTTTACTACCAACTGATAAATTAAAACAATCGTTACGGAAACGCACGTCTGGCGTATATTTTAAATTTAGTCCTGGTATCTATGATGAGTTTATTTACCATTCAGTGATACCAAACACTTTTTTTTACATTTTAATATTTTATGATGTAATTAAATGAGTAGTTATTGTTGCAAACTCCATTAGAAATTTGAATTGAGATCAGTTTTGGAATAAGGGAAAGGAGGATGTGAAAAAAAATTGGGAGGGCGGGGGGTGGGGGGGGGGGGGGGGGGGGGTTCAATTTTTCTCATTTCAGATTTCATAAATAAAAAGAAAATTTCTTCAAACATTTTTTTGAGAGGATTAATATTCAACAGCATAGTGAATTGCTCAAAGGCAAAAACAAAATTTAAGTTCATTAGACCACATTCATTCTTGGTCAGAAACATATGCTGTGTCAACTATTTAATCACAATCCAAATTTAGAGCTGAATCCAGCTTGAATGTTGTGTCCATACTTGCCCCCACCGTTATTGGTTCAGCCTCTGCGGTCGTATAAAGCTGCGCCCTGCGGAGCATCTGGCTCATAAAGCGCCGAAGCGCTTCATTCTAAAATGTGCACACGGTCAACGCTTTTACAACCCTATGAAGTTACAAAAAGAAGCAGTCAATACTTATAATTACATTTTTTAGCTAGAGTAATGAAAAAACTATTTTTATAAAGTTATTAATTAATTTACCAGTGCGCTCCTGTCATCATGAAAGATAAGTTTTATTGTGTAATGAAGTTGTTTAAAGAATAACGCGAGATGTGCAGTTAGCAAATCAGAATAACGTATTATAATGAAACATACATATAATGTAATTATTTACATTAAATATTCACTAACTGGCCTTTATACATATGTGTATTTAGTAATGCATGTAATGTAAACTCATATTTACCAATAAGTATTTTTTTCATTGTGTTTTATAAAATGATGCCTAAATATGATGTTGTGAATTAAAACACAGCATCTCTTCATTTCATGTAATATTCATTTAATTTAAAAAATCTTTTCTTTTATTTAAAGCAAGAAATTTCAGTCCTTTTTCTTTTAATTTGTTTGTTTTTTTAGTACATCATTCATATAGTGCATGTTTATATTAGCGTAACAGTTTTTGTGTCAATTGGTCAAAGGTTAAGGTCACTAAAAAAAGAAATCAGTTTGGAAAAATGGTTTCTGGATGGTAACTTTAGTATTTGAAATATTATTTCAATATGTGTGCAAGTCGTGGTTCATTTAATATTTATTAGCAGTGCAAGCTTGTACTTGTTTGCCTCTCCGAGTAAGGCACGAGTGTAAACTTTGTAGAATTCATGGAAGAATTGTTACATTGACATATCAAAGTAAATTATTATCTAAGTAACAGTTGTGATTTACTAGATTTGAATGTCTTAAAAAAACAAAGTGGAGGGTATTCAAAGGATTGTAAATATTATTAAATGTTATGCTCTTTTCGGTACGCTTGTATTGTTGGTTGCTGTCTAATTTTTAGTATTTTTTTCACAGCTTATTCATTTATCCTCATATGTTAAATTAGAAAATATATTTGAATGAACATGAATATTCATGAATTCCTTAATTTACATTTAAATACTAAGTAAAAAGTACAAAATTCAGGGATTGAAAATAATTCTTGAAGATTTGAAATTATTCAATGCGGATTTAAAAGACATAAAACTTTATGCATTATTGCATCATAACTAACAAAATTTCACTCCACCCGTAACTGCAAATTAATTTTCTTCAATGTTAATTTCCCGTCTTCTTTTCTTCTTTATTTAACATGTCACTTGATCTCCATCTCAATACAGGCTGATTGATAAACTCGATTACTTCCTCATTTCTCCTTTCTTTCATTCATTTTCATAGCTGTCAGTAAATATTTTTAAGTTCCCTATATACAGATAATATATTAGTACTAATTAAGTGAGAAAGTAAAATATTGATTGATGACTTTTAAAATTCATACTTAATTAAAAAGATATCTTCATTTCATGCAGTTGGCATCTGTTCTTTGTTTATTCCCAGAATAGCATCCCACCCATAACTGTCCCTTGGTGTCAATATCCATTGTCGTAGGATATATAATCCCCAGATTCTTCATACCTTTACATGCGAGTACATCTCCCACTTCGGACAAGACGTATAAGGAATGGTTGTTAACATCAGTCACTATAACATGACCTATTGATGTTGTAACTATATCTAAAGGATTAAATGGTTTATTCCCTGGATTGACTTGAGACTGTCCCTGATAGATCCATTTAGTCTGTCCTACCTTGTCCAAAATAACCACCCTCCCTTCATCATAAGCTGTACTATCTATAACCACTATGTCATTTTTAACATTAGATGTAATTCTAGCAGGGGTAGTGAATAGTCTCTGTTTATGTTTATCATACTCATATGATTGTTTTTGTTTTCCATCTATCCCAAAGATTATAACTTGCCTACAGCTCTTGTTTGTTAGGGTGTAAGTAGCACCCCTCTCCATGACACCCAGTATGATCTCTTTATGATAATTGACATGTATACCAAGGGGATACAATGGTGATACATTCAGGAACGGTTTGAATTCCCCTGTCTTTGTTCTTAACAAACTGACATCAGGACTGCTATGCAAAGACAGAAGAATATCATTATTGTCTGTTTGTGACATGTCGTTAACTTTAATTGAAATATCTTTAACAATTTTGATTGTATCATCAATGTCTATTTTATGCAGAGTAGATTTAATAAAATCAGAAATCCAAGCTGTCTTGCCATCCTGTATTACAACTTTATTCACCGTGTTCAAATCTGTAGTATATATGTTGCATACGTCTAAGTTTACGTGTGACAATCCCGTTGGTAGCTTAGTTTTTTTAAGTGATCCAAATAAGTTTGAAATGTTCTTCAAATTGTAATAAGCAGGAATCAAATCTTTTGTGTCCTCAGGAAAGGCATTAAAAGGCGCGTTCGGAATGTCTTTTTTACTGAACTCTTGATAAGCACTGAACACCTGAGCTGCTTGATTTGATTCTAATACTTCTTGTATATTGCTTTGATTTTTAAGCAAAGTTTCCTTCACTTCTTCTATTTGCTTCACTTTGTCTGTGATAGATTTTTCTATTTTTTCACTTTCACTTCCCGTTTGTTGTCTCAGTGATTCAGCATATTGTCTGACTTCATCTATAATCAACTTTTCTTGTTGATCAATTTTCTGAACAGATTCTGTGTGAAAATGTTCATATTTGGTTTTAAAATCCTGAACTTTACTGCTTTCAATTTTACAAAGTGTGAAATTGTGATTTTAGTTTTTAAGTTCACTCTTTTTTTCACTGCAGACTTTATCGATTGAGTCTAAGTCATGTTTTCTGTGGGAATCAGATATGCATTCTGGACATACAAGTACGTCACATGTTCTGCAAAACATGCAATTCAACTTCCTCTTGTGAATCTGACAGGGAATATTGTCAGTAATAATAGTTTGTTCAAGCTCAGTTTTCGCCTCTGCACTTTTGACATCAACAATGTCATGTGTGAGAACTTTTAAATGAATTTTCTTACATTTGTCGCACATTAGTGTATTGCATTGTACACATTTCCATTGAATGTTAGTGTCAGTTTCACACAGCTCACATGGTTTGGGTATTTGTGCTCGTCTTATAGATTGGGAAAATGCCATCTTGATTTTAAATGCACCTAGAAAAAACATAAAGATATTTTATTTTGAAGTGAAACTGTGAAAATGGTTTATCCATTACTTTTGATTTTTTATAGAATGCAGACAAATACAGTCAATTCCTTGTCATTTGTATTTTTGAATATCAAAGGTTTCAGGGAAAATCATTTGAGATTCTTTGAGAGGGGGTAGAATTATTTAAAAAAAAAACATCGGCCTAGTATAAACTGAAAAGTAATTATTTTGTCAAGACAGAATAAAGGATTGTTATAAAATGCAGGACAGTTAAGGATACAAATTGTGTACAAAAGTGAAAATAAATTTCCTCCGCGTCATAGGCATAGAAAATAAAGCTTATGTAGCAACAGATGTGAAAAAGAATTTTTTGGAAAAAATATTCCCCGTCCCCTAACCCACAGCATATCAAACAATCATAACTATAAGAAGATGTGGTATGATTGTCAATGAGACAACTCTCCATTCAAGTATCATTTTGTAAAAGAAAAATCATTATAGGTCAAAGTACCCGTCACCAACACCTAACAAAGCGCATTGAAAAATAACTAGTGTGAAACAATTCATACGGTTTAAGCAACGGTCCTAATCTATATAAAAACGAGAACCGAAAAACACCTATAAACCAACAAACGACAACTACTGAACACCGGGTTCGCAATATCTCCATATTATTCAGAGATAGATTATTTCAAATCGGTTATTAAAACCATGTATCAGCGCTCATTATATAGGTATGATCCTCTTAATGGATTTTATAAACAGGAAACTGAAATATCTCTTTCAGAACAATATCCTGCCAAATAAATCAATTCATCTGAAATGGAGAAAAACTTTCAGAATTCTCACCTATCATTTTATTGACGAAAAGGAAATTGAAAAGACACGTCTTAACATTGTTATTTACAGGATTGAAACAGATACTTTCTATTCATTATTTGTTATAGACATATCATATTCTCTTGACCTTTCTAGACTGTCCAATTATTTGACAATTTTATGAAGTTTTAGGATTTTGACTTTTTCTTTGAGCATTGTAACAATATTCTTTTTGAGAACCATTAACACGTGGTAAGATTGTTTGCAATCATGGCTATGGGTTGTTGACCATTTTATTCCGACATTTTGATTTGACAATTTTCTTGGGATTTATGGGATTATGAGTAATTTTAAGACTTATTTTGAGTATTTTCACAATTACGCTTGTGTATACCTCATACCATTTGACTGATATATCTCATACTATATAATGTTATATGCAAACTTTTACAGTTTACCATATTGTTTATTGATTTTCATCTAAATATTCTGATATGAGTTATGAAACTTTCACTATTGTTTGGGGCTGGCAGTTTTAAGAATTATATATTCTGACCCCAGTAAAATATGAAATAAATAATCTAGCTTTACCACATTTCAAAATAGATTTTACTGATTCGAAGTAATCAAAACATTCTAAATATTGTTCAAACATTTTTGGCCACTTTACTTGTAAAATTTACAAGGTATAGGGAGTGTTGATGCCTTCAAACATATTAAACACAGCCACATTGTTTTTGGTTCTAGACCACAATCAATGACCAAGCTTTTAGTTGTCTATGATTATAGTTCCCTTTAAGTAAAGTATTTTTTTTATTTATATTTTTCTTTCCCTTATCATTCATTTCTTAGTTTTGTTTTCTGAGGTGAAAAGGAAAGACCAGAGGTGGAATTAATTTTTGGATGTTGTATTTTAAATGGTTTTGATATGAAAAGAGTGATTATATCAAGCGTAAAATGTAATATATACAGTTGACTTGACATCTCTTGACTTGTCCAGAGGGGTACGGATGATACTGACTAAATGCGTAATATGCTATATTTCAATCATTCTGAAAGTTAATTGGACATATGTTTGAACTTGCACTAGGCCAATACACACACAAAATATTTGACAAAAAGACAAGGTGAATTTTGGAAATAAACAAAAGGTATAAGAACTAATAGAGGAATTTAATTGTGGTCTGTGGCCTAATAGTGCCTTTCCAAAGTCAGGAACTGTAGTTCTGTAGTTCTTGTCGGGTCATATCTGTCATTTTTGTTTTTTGTAAATTGTTTTGTTACAAACTATGCCGTTATTTTTTCTCATTGAATGTTTTATGTTAGTCAATATATTGTATTGTTTTTTCCATTGTTGATGATTATACGGTTGCCAATAATGAATGATATCTACTGTATTGAACGTTTGTTCATAGTTGTCTCATTGGCAATCATACCTAGTCCTTTTATTATGTTAAATGTATTAAATAGTTACATATAATCCAGAAAAAGCACGTTAGAGGACTATAGAAGCCTAAAATGTTTAGCTGACTATTTTATTTTTATTTGTTGAAGTATTGTCAGTGTAGGATTCAAAGGGTCTTACACACTTCCCTTTTTGACAAAAGAAAAATATAATGTAATATAATTGTCAACAGCTTAATTTGTATCGCTATAACTACACATATTTTCCAATTTAGAAAAATAATAAACCTCCTTTTCTAGGACACTGGATGTGCCCATGATTGTTTTGCTATTATATTTTCAAATAACAGTAAAATCGAAATTCTACACTTCATTTTAACAACTTATTAGTTTGATATTTTATATATTTCCAGACAAAAAGGGAACACGTTAAATTACCTAATGGGATGATTATGAGGGGGTAGCAGTTTTTGTGTCACTTTTTTTCACAAACAGAAAATGGATTCTCTGTACCCTTTCAGTTGAAAATACATATTCTGACGTTATAAAATTTGCCTCCCCCTGAATTACATGGAAATTCCTTAGCACTATAGGTGATACATGTATTCCCCTATTCCTTGTTGCTATGTGACCTTGTTCCCTTTTCAGCAAATTGTCGGCTGTGTGTTCAAATACGAACTTTATATTACTATTTTGTAAATCCGTATTCTTGGCACTATCAAATGAAAAAAAAGTTTTATCGCTCCATACCTTTTTTTGACAAAAAACCTCTTCAGCTCATCGTAAATAACGTTTCGACATTTCTCCCATGACACCCTATCAATCAGGAATTTAAAAAAAACTGGTTTAAACTTAATACAGGTTAAAAAAATATAATATGTAAAACACACGTCATACCTATGAATACACATATACCTGTAGTTTGGGTATCTATTTACAATAATTGTACCACAGTAGAGATATTTAAATATTGATTATCAGTTTTAAAATAGCACGAATCAGATGTTGTTTTTGTTAAACAAACATGACGCATATTTCTCTATCAATTTAAAAACTGTTAAAAGGTATTAAAAGTGCTAGAATTGAAATTTCTCCTTAAAACCCATAGGAAATACTCTACAAGAAAGACTTACATGTCAATGCACTGTTACATTATGTCTCCATATTTACACTAAAAACCTGTATTACTCAATTGTGTTAAAAAGCTAATAAAATTAATTTACCATATCAAGGTGTACTGTACATGTAATTACTATGCTTCTTTATACCTTCTTAGTACCGGTACACATTTTTGTTCAAATATATATTACATCATTGTTATATATGAACCATTAAATGAATAAAATTCACACAGCTGTATGTTTATTTTTCAATTCTTATTCTTCATTTTTCCTTAAATGTTTAGCTTATAGAAAGTAAACCATGCAATGTATATACCAGGGGCTCAGCATCAACATTTTTAAATTATTACGATCTTGGTAGAATTACAAGTCCAAATAAATTTGTAAACAAACACAAAAAGAAAACACATAACAGTGCCATAAAAAGAATTTGACAGAACAAATAGTTGTTACAAATATATACATGTAACAATGGTAACATTGCTTAATTCAAATGTCATTATAGCATTATTCACATGTCATTATGAATCAATTCAAACAAACTACTGTATGTTTTCAATCCAATCGAAACACACATATTTTATTTGTGGCGTATTTCTGTCATGTAATGTTGTCATTTAGCAGTATATTCAACATTGCCATAAAACGCGAGATTTGGTTAGCCACATAACGGTTACCATGTCCTGTACCATGTCAGGAATATGGCAGTTGTAATCTAATAGTTCGTTTCTATGCATGTTGCATTGTCGTTTTGTTGCATTTAGTGTTTCTGTTGCTTTTTTGTTTTCCTCTTATAGTTTGTTTCCCTCGTTTTAAGTTTGTAACCCGGATTTGTTTTCTCTCAATCAATTAATGACTTTTGAACAGCGTTATACTACTGTCTTTATTAATCTTTTATTTTAACAGACACGTAATTGTGAGATTAATATGGACTTTATATTTTGTACCCCATGATAAAACCCATTTCTGATCAAGTTTGAAGCTCATTAGAAATCTAGCTTGTTGCTTGTTTCCTTGCACACAGTCATTTCTCTATTCTCATATAAACACTTGCGAAATCTCATTGGCACATGTCATGATTTTGATACATACTCTTCGCGATTATCATACGTACACTTTACAATTCATGTAAATATACACACTACCGAATCTCATATGTACACTTCCTGAATCTCATACGTAAATATCGTCATCAACAACACAGAAACTATTCTAGAGAAGTTTGTATATGAGAATCGAGAATTGTGCATATTAGTATTGAGAAGCATGCACATGAGAATCCAGAAGTGCACATATGAGAATCCCGAAGTGTCCGTATGGATATCATGAAGAGGTTATACAAATTGTAGGCTCAGTTTTTTCATTTTTTTTCAATTATATTTTTTGAAGGATGATAATAATGACGATGAGCATAGTGCTGATGCCTTAGTGACACAAATTGTCTTAGCTGTAGGTTCCATAACTACATTCCTAGCCATTGTCATCTGTATATTTGTCTGTTGTCGACATTCCAGATCCTTAATTGTGATTCGGCATCTGACAGATCATCTCCAAAAACTGTACAATCAGAGATGGCAGAAGGAGAGTTAACTCGTATAGATTAACTCGTATAGATTATCTGCCGTAACTTGACAGTTTGGCTGGAGAAACTATTTAATTTCAAAAGATTCTCATGATAAATAAAATAAATCATCTTAAATATTTAACTGCACATCAGACAAAACCACCACGTAAGACTATCCTCCAAATATCATCAAAATATAACTCACCTAGGCCAAAGGCAGTTGCAGTCCTAATTACACCTTATATAAGAAAGCAAGATTTTGATTGGTTGATAGCCAGTGTATTTTTCGCATATTCTAATATGTTTTCCTCATTTCAAACGAATTTGCCTGTTTTTCACCACTGCCGGTGAATTTGCCTCAAATACCATGGTATTTGCCATTTTGGATATTCCTTTTTTACCCTCGCGAGCAGCTTCCCGCCAAAAGATTTCGGATATGACGTTACATAATGAAAGCGAGCTAACGCGTATTAGAACATGTATGATTCCCGCGGTTCTATAATAATATCCACTTATACCCTAAATTATGCATAAACATGTTTATGAATTGCAGCTTGATAGTATTTATCTGCACATGTGCAGAGAGTTTCAACCCAAATCTATTCGGTGTAATTAAACAGATATATCATGTTATGGAGGGGTATTTGCGAAAAAT
>NW_027268157.1:0-5490 GCF_963676685.1 Mytilus edulis
CGTGTATAGTTTGGCACAATTCATTAAACGGAAGCGACTTTCCAGACTTTCATAGATTTCCGGGAGTGTGCTAAATGCCGAAAGTTGTTACAACAATGCATACATCTACTGGTATGAATTTGTTGCCCTGTTCCTGTGCTACAAGTCGATATCAATTTTTTATATGTGGCCCAAATATTATGCCCGCAACGTCGGTCAACCTAAGGTGTGCGTGTTTACGATAACGTTAACAAAATGACACCTCCGCTAACGCTATTGGGTCTAATCGTTTTCTCCGTTTTTTCAAAAATACCGGCGAGTTTATCGGCTGAGCACAACTTTAGTGGTATTAGTTAGTTGCCCTGGCAGTGTGCTAACTTTCTGCCGCTATTTATAGGGGGTCGCGTGTATAGTTTGGCCACAATTCATTAAACGGAAGCGACTTTCCAGACTTTCATAGATTTCCGGGAGTGTGCTAAATGCCGAAAGTTGTTACAACAATGCATACATCTACTGGTATGAATTTGTTGCCCTGTTCCTGTGCTACAAGTCGATATCAATTTTTTATATGTGGCCCAAATATTATGCCCGCAACGTCGGTCAACCTAAGGTGTGCGTGTTTACGATAACGTTAACAAAATGACACCTCCGCTAACGCTATTGGGTCTAATCGTTTTCTCCGTTTTTTCAAAAATACCGGCGAGTTTATCGGCTGAGCACAACTTTAGTGGTATTAGTTAGCTGCCCTGGCAGTGTGCTAACTTTCTGCCGCTATTTATAGGGGGTCGCGTGTATAGTTTGGCCACAATTCATTAAACGGAAGCGACTTTCCAGACTTTCATAGATTTCCGGGAGTGTGCTAAATGCCGAAAGTTGTTACAACAATGCATACATCTACTGGTATGAATTTGTTGCCCTGTTCCTGTGCTACAAGTCGATATCAATTTTTTATATGTGGCCCAAATATTATGCCCGCAACGTCGGTCAACCTAAGGTGTGCGTGTTTACGATAACGTTAACAAAATGACACCTCCGCTAACGCTATTGGGTCTAATCGTTTTCTCCGTTTTTTCAAAAATACCGGCGAGTTTATCGGCTGAGCACAACTTTAGTGGTATTAGTTAGCTGCCCTGGCAGTGTGCTAACTTTCTGCCGCTATTTATAGGGGGTCGCGTGTATAGTTTGGCCACAATTCATTAAACGGAAGCGACTTTCCAGACTTTCATAGATTTCCGGGAGTGTGCTAAATGCCGAAAGTTGTTACAACAATGCATACATCTACTGGTATGAATTTGTTGCCCTGTTCCTGTGCTACAAGTCGATATCAATTTTTTATATGTGGCCCAAATATTATGCCCGCAACGTCGGTCAACCTAAGGTGTGCGTGTTTACGATAACGTTAACAAAATGACACCTCCGCTAACGCTATTGGGTCTAATCGTTTTCTCCGTTTTTTCAAAAATACCGGCGAGTTTATCGGCTGAGCACAACTTTAGTGGTATTAGTTAGCTGCCCTGGCAGTGTGCTAACTTTCTGCCGCTATTTATAGGGGGTCGCGTGTATAGTTTGGCCACAATTCATTAAACGGAAGCGACTTTCCAGACTTTCATAGATTTCCGGGAGTGTGCTAAATGCCGAAAGTTGTTACAACAATGCATACATCTACTGGTATGAATTTGTTGCCCTGTTCCTGTGCTACAAGTCGATATCAATTTTTTATATGTGGCCCAAATATTATGCCCGCAACGTCGGTCAACCTAAGGTGTGCGTGTTTACGATAACGTTAACAAAATGACACCTCCGCTAACGCTATTGGGTCTAATCGTTTTCTCCGTTTTTTCAAAAATACCGGCGAGTTTATCGGCTGAGCACAACTTTAGTGGTATTAGTTAGTTGCCCTGGCAGTGTGCTAACTTTCTGCCGCTATTTATAGGGGGTCGCGTGTATAGTTTGGCCACAATTCATTAAACGGAAGCGACTTTCCAGACTTTCATAGATTTCCGGGAGTGTGCTAAATGCCGAAAGTTGTTACAACAATGCATACATCTACTGGTATGAATTTGTTGCCCTGTTCCTGTGCTACAAGTCGATATCAATTTTTTATATGTGGCCCAAATATTATGCCCGCAACGTCGGTCAACCTAAGGTGTGCGTGTTTACGATAACGTTAACAAAATGACACCTCCGCTAACGCTATTGGGTCTAATCGTTTTCTCCGTTTTTTCAAAAATACCGGCGAGTTTATCGGCTGAGCACAACTTTAGTGGTATTAGTTAGTTGCCCTGGCAGTGTGCTAACTTTCTGCCGCTATTTATAGGGGGTCGCGTGTATAGTTTGGCCACAATTCATTAAACGGAAGCGACTTTCCAGACTTTCATAGATTTCCGGGAGTGTGCTAAATGCCGAAAGTTGTTACAACAATGCATACATCTACTGGTATGAATTTGTTGCCCTGTTCCTGTGCTACAAGTCGATATCAATTTTTTATATGTGGCCCAAATATTATGCCCGCAACGTCGGTCAACCTAAGGTGTGCGTGTTTACGATAACGTTAACAAAATGACACCTCCGCTAACGCTATTGGGTCTAATCGTTTTCTCCGTTTTTTCAAAAATACCGGCGAGTTTATCGGCTGAGCACAACTTTAGTGGTATTAGTTAGTTGCCCTGGCAGTGTGCTAACTTTCTGCCGCTATTTATAGGGGGTCGCGTGTATAGTTTGGCCACAATTCATTAAACGGAAGCGACTTTCCAGACTTTCATAGATTTCCGGGAGTGTGCTAAATGCCGAAAGTTGTTACAACAATGCATACATCTACTGGTATGAATTTGTTGCCCTGTTCCTGTGCTACAAGTCGATATCAATTTTTTATATGTGGCCCAAATATTATGCCCGCAACGTCGGTCAACCTAAGGTGTGCGTGTTTACGATAACGTTAACAAAATGACACCTCCGCTAACGCTATTGGGTCTAATCGTTTTCTCCGTTTTTTCAAAAATACCGGCGAGTTTATCGGCTGAGCACAACTTTAGTGGTATTAGTTAGTTGCCCTGGCAGTGTGCTAACTTTCTGCCGCTATTTATAGGGGGTCGCGTGTATAGTTTGGCCACAATTCATTAAACGGAAGCGACTTTCCAGACTTTCATAGATTTCCGGGAGTGTGCTAAATGCCGAAAGTTGTTACAACAATGCATACATCTACTGGTATGAATTTGTTGCCCTGTTCCTGTGCTACAAGTCGATATCAATTTTTTATATGTGGCCCAAATATTATGCCCGCAACGTCGGTCAACCTAAGGTGTGCGTGTTTACGATAACGTTAACAAAATGACACCTCCGCTAACGCTATTGGGTCTAATCGTTTTCTCCGTTTTTTCAAAAATACCGGCGAGTTTATCGGCTGAGCACAACTTTAGTGGTATTAGTTAGTTGCCCTGGCAGTGTGCTAACTTTCTGCCGCTATTTATAGGGGGTCGCGTGTATAGTTTGGCCACAATTCATTAAACGGAAGCGACTTTCCAGACTTTCATAGATTTCCGGGAGTGTGCTAAATGCCGAAAGTTGTTACAACAATGCATACATCTACTGGTATGAATTTGTTGCCCTGTTCCTGTGCTACAAGTCGATATCAATTTTTTATATGTGGCCCAAATATTATGCCCGCAACGTCGGTCAACCTAAGGTGTGCGTGTTTACGATAACGTTAACAAAATGACACCTCCGCTAACGCTATTGGGTCTAATCGTTTTCTCCGTTTTTTCAAAAATACCGGCGAGTTTATCGGCTGAGCACAACTTTAGTGGTATTAGTTAGTTGCCCTGGCAGTGTGCTAACTTTCTGCCGCTATTTATAGGGGGTCGCGTGTATAGTTTGGCCACAATTCATTAAACGGAAGCGACTTTCCAGACTTTCATAGATTTCCGGGAGTGTGCTAAATGCCGAAAGTTGTTACAACAATGCATACATCTACTGGTATGAATTTGTTGCCCTGTTCCTGTGCTACAAGTCGATATCAATTTTTTATATGTGGCCCAAATATTATGCCCGCAACGTCGGTCAACCTAAGGTGTGCGTGTTTACGATAACGTTAACAAAATGACACCTCCGCTAACGCTATTGGGTCTAATCGTTTTCTCCGTTTTTTCAAAAATACCGGCGAGTTTATCGGCTGAGCACAACTTTAGTGGTATTAGTTAGTTGCCCTGGCAGTGTGCTAACTTTCTGCCGCTATTTATAGGGGGTCGCGTGTATAGTTTGGCCACAATTCATTAAACGGAAGCGACTTTCCAGACTTTCATAGATTTCCGGGAGTGTGCTAAATGCCGAAAGTTGTTACAACAATGCATACATCTACTGGTATGAATTTGTTGCCCTGTTCCTGTGCTACAAGTCGATATCAATTTTTTATATGTGGCCCAAATATTATGCCCGCAACGTCGGTCAACCTAAGGTGTGCGTGTTTACGATAACGTTAACAAAATGACACCTCCGCTAACGCTATTGGGTCTAATCGTTTTCTCCGTTTTTTCAAAAATACCGGCGAGTTTATCGGCTGAGCACAACTTTAGTGGTATTAGTTAGTTGCCCTGGCAGTGTGCTAACTTTCTGCCGCTATTTATAGGGGGTCGCGTGTATAGTTTGGCCACAATTCATTAAACGGAAGCGACTTTCCAGACTTTCATAGATTTCCGGGAGTGTGCTAAATGCCGAAAGTTGTTACAACAATGCATACATCTACCTGGTATGAATTTGTTGCCCTGTTCCTGTGCTACAAGTCGATATCAATTTTTTATATGTGGCCCAAATATTATGCCCGCAACGTCGGTCAACCTAAGGTGTGCGTGTTTACGATAACGTTAACAAAATGACACCTCCGCTAACGCTATTGGGTCTAATCGTTTTCTCCGTTTTTTCAAAAATACCGGCGAGTTTATCGGCTGAGCACAACTTTAGTGGTATTAGTTAGTTGCCCTGGCAGTGTGCTAACTTTCTGCCGCTATTTATAGGGGGTCGCGTGTATAGTTTGGCCACAATTCATTAAACGGAAGCGACTTTCCAGACTTTCATAGATTTCCGGGAGTGTGCTAAATGCCGAAAGTTGTTACAACAATGCATACATCTACTGGTATGAATTTGTTGCCCTGTTCCTGTGCTACAAGTCGATATCAATTTTTTATATGTGGCCCAAATATTATGCCCGCAACGTCGGTCAACCTAAGGTGTGCGTGTTTACGATAACGTTAACAAAATGACACCTCCGCTAACGCTATTGGGTCTAATCGTTTTCTCCGTTTTTTCAAAAATACCGGCGAGTTTATCGGCTGAGCACAACTTTAGTGGTATTAGTTAGTTGCCCTGGCAGTGTGCTAACTTTCTGCCGCTATTTATAGGGGGTCGCGTGTATAGTTTGGCCACAATTCATTAAACGGAAGCGACTTTCCAGACTTTCATAGATTTCCGGGAGTGTGCTAAATGCCGAAAGTTGTTACAACAATGCATACATCTACTGGT
>NW_027268158.1:0-18504 GCF_963676685.1 Mytilus edulis
CAGATTTGTTGTATCATGTCACATGAGTATAGAAATGATAAAAAGACACAATTTTTTATTTCTTATAGCCTCAATATGCATTTTTTAATGTAAATATGTGGCACGGCCAAAATTGACCCTTATTTCTTTCCAGTCTTACTTGGCTTAAGACCCTTTTAAAATAATATGATATGTTATTTGTGACTTTTCTTTCCATTTAAAGTACATTTAATACATATGTAAGGATTATTTATAACCAAAAAGTTTCACAAATTTAAAATTGCTGGAAAATATTACATCTTCATGTAAGGCCCCCTTTCATTGAAAAACCTCAATTTTTAGGCCCAGGCTGATATAAATTTGACTTTTGAATAATTATGCTAAGTCTGATAAATCAAATGAGTACTCTATTGCTTTTAGTACATAATAAATGATATATTAGGGCATCTAAAAAGTATTTTTTTGCAATATTTTAATTTTCAAATCCCAAAATGTTGATAGTTGAAATTATTCAATTTTAACGTCAAAATTTAACACGCAAAGATGAGTATAGAATTTAGCACATTGTCTATAATATATATCCTATTGTTATGAAACTTTGCAAGCAGTGTTATAATTTATTAAGCTCTGGTCATACCAAGTTTTTTTAAGATTTGTCAACTCTTTCTATCCTATTAGGTGAAGTCTGTAAATATAGAATCTGTACTTTGGCAACTTCCCTAAATGATTTGATGGTTTCAATTTGTCAAATAGCATGAAACTAAAGGATTTAAACTTTTATTTTATAGAATTTCTGCAAAAATGACCAATTTTGGCATTTTATGGTCAAAATAGGCATTTTAAGGCTTTTTCAATAATGATGCATACATGGCATCCTGACTTTTTATCTGACAGGTTTTCATGTGTCAATACTTGTGTTTATATGCCTTTATCTAGTTCTTTTACTTGTTTATGAACTCAGAATCTACAGAAAAGAACATTATCTCAGACAATATGTACAAAATGTGTTGTATAAATGACCCTTGTCTAACGCCCTGTTTGGATGAAGTCAATAGTGGGGTTCTTGGTACATAAAATTTGAAGTCCACAATAAAGACCTCACTAAATTTGTATCAAAAGCACTTTACAATGTCTATTGTACCTGTTCCATCTCACATAATATCTTTCTTTTCTTCTGTAGGATAGCAAGTGGTTTAGATATAAGCCTGTTGAGACTAAAATTGCATTCAAGTTTTTCATTAAAAAGGCAAAAATCTTTGTATCAGACCATACTGTCTGTAAGAAAAGTTAATTGCAAGAGCCTTTTTGGGCTCAGATTTGTTGTATCATGTCACATGAGTATAGAAATGATAAAAAGACACAATTTTTTATTTCTTATAGCCTCAATATGCATTTTTTAATGTAAATATGTGGCACGGCCAAAATTGACCCTTATTTCTTTCCAGTCTTACTTGGCTTAAGACCCTTTTAAAATAATATGATATGTTATTTGTGACTTTTCTTTCCATTTAAAGTACATTTAATACATATGTAAGGATTATTTATAACCAAAAAGTTTCACAAATTTAAAATTGCTGGAAAATATTACATCTTCATGTAAGGCCCCCTTTCATTGAAAAACCTCAATTTTTAGGCCCAGGCTGATATAAATTTGACTTTTGAATAATTATGCTAAGTCTGATAAATCAAATGAGTACTCTATTGCTTTTAGTACATAATAAATGATATATTAGGGCATCTAAAAAGTATTTTTTTGCAATATTTTAATTTTCAAATCCCAAAATGTTGATAGTTGAAATTATTCAATTTTAACGTCAAAATTTAACACGCAAAGATGAGTATAGAATTTAGCACATTGTCTATAATATATATCCTATTGTTATGAAACTTTGCAAGCAGTGTTATAATTTATTAAGCTCTGGTCATACCAAGTTTTTTTAAGATTTGTCAACTCTTTCTATCCTATTAGGTGAAGTCTGTAAATATAGAATCTGTACTTTGGCAACTTCCCTAAATGATTTGATGGTTTCAATTGTCAAATAGCATGAAACTAAAGGATTTAAACTTTTATTTTATAGAATTTCTGCAAAAATGACCAATTTTGGCATTTTATGGTCAAAATAGGCATTTTAAGGCTTTTTCAATAATGATGCATACATGGCATCCTGACTTTTTATCTGACAGGTTTTCATGTGTCAATACTTGTGTTTATATGCCTTTATCTAGTTCTTTTACTTGTTTATGAACTCAGAATCTACAGAAAAGAACATTATCTCAGACAATATGTACAAAATGTGTTGTATAAATGACCCTTGTCTAACGCCCTGTTTGGATGAAGTCAATAGTGGGGTTCTTGGTACATAAAATTTGAAGTCCACAATAAAGACCTCACTAAATTTGTATCAAAAGCACTTTACAATGTCTATTGTACCTGTTCCATCTCACATAATATCTTTCTTTTCTTCTGTAGGATAGCAAGTGGTTTAGATATAAGCCTGTTGAGACTAAAATTGCATTCAAGTTTTTCATTAAAAAGGCAAAAATCTTTGTATCAGACCATACTGTCTGTAAGAAAAGTTAATTGCAAGAGCCTTTTTGGGCTCAGATTTGTTGTATCATGTCACATGAGTATAGAAATGATAAAAAGACACAATTTTTTATTTCTTATAGCCTCAATATGCATTTTTTAATGTAAATATGTGGCACGGCCAAAATTGACCCTTATTTCTTTCCAGTCTTACTTGGCTTAAGACCCTTTTAAAATAATATGATATGTTATTTGTGACTTTTCTTTCCATTTAAAGTACATTTAATACATATGTAAGGATTATTTATAACCAAAAAGTTTCACAAATTTAAAATTGCTGGAAAATATTACATCTTCATGTAAGGCCCCCCTTTCATTGAAAAACCTCAATTTTTAGGCCCAGGCTGATATAAATTTGACTTTTGAATAATTATGCTAAGTCTGATAAATCAAATGAGTACTCTATTGCTTTTAGTACATAATAAATGATATATTAGGGCATCTAAAAAGTATTTTTTTGCAATATTTTAATTTTCAAATCCCAAAATGTTGATAGTTGAAATTATTCAATTTTAACGTCAAAATTTAACACGCAAAGATGAGTATAGAATTTAGCACATTGTCTATAATATATATCCTATTGTTATGAAACTTTGCAAGCAGTGTTATAATTTATTAAGCTCTGGTCATACCAAGTTTTTTTTAAGATTTGTCAACTCTTTCTATCCTATTTAAGAGGTGAAGTCTGTAAATATAGAATCTGTACTTTGGCAACTTCCCTAAATGATTTGATGGTTTCAATTTGTCAAATAGCATGAAACTAAAGGATTTAAACTTTTATTTTATAGAATTTCTGCAAAATGACCAATTTTGGCATTTTATGGTCAAAATAGGCATTTTAAGGCTTTTTCAATAATGATGCATACATGGCATCCTGACTTTTTATCTGACAGGTTTTCATGTGTCAATACTTGTGTTTATATGCCTTTATCTAGTTCTTTTACTTGTTTATGAACTCAGAATCTACAGAAAAGAACATTATCTCAGACAATATGTACAAAATGTGTTGTATAAATGACCCTTGTCTAACGCCCTGTTTGGATGAAGTCAATAGTGGGGGTTCTTGGTACATAAAATTTGAAGTCCACAATAAAGACCTCACTAAATTTGTATCAAAAGCACTTTACAATGTCTATTGTACCTGTTCCATCTCACATAATATCTTTCTTTTCTTCTGTAGGATAGCAAGTGGTTTAGATATAAGCCTGTTGAGACTAAAATTGCATTCAAGTTTTTCATTAAAAAGGCAAAAATCTTTGTATCAGACCATACTGTCTGTAAGAAAAGTTAATTGCAAGAGCCTTTTTGGGCTCAGATTTGTTGTATCATGTCACATGAGTATAGAAATGATAAAAAGACACAATTTTTTATTTCTTATAGCCTCAATATGCATTTTTTAATGTAAATATGTGGCACGGCCAAAATTGACCCTTATTTCTTTCCAGTCTTACTTGGCTTAAGACCCTTTTAAAATAATATGATATGTTATTTGTGACTTTTCTTTCCATTTAAAGTACATTTAATACATATGTAAGGATTATTTATAACCAAAAAGTTTCACAAATTTAAAATTGCTGGAAAATATTACATCTTCATGTAAGGCCCCCTTTCATTGAAAAACCTCAATTTTTAGGCCCAGGCTGATATAAATTTGACTTTTGAATAATTATGCTAAGTCTGATAAATCAAATGAGTACTCTATTGCTTTTAGTACATAATAAATGATATATTAGGGCATCTAAAAAGTATTTTTTTGCAATATTTTAATTTTCAAATCCCAAAATGTTGATAGTTGAAATTATTCAATTTTAACGTCAAAATTTAACACGCAAAGATGAGTATAGAATTTAGCACATTGTCTATAATATATATCCTATTGTTATGAAACTTTGCAAGCAGTGTTATAATTTATTAAGCTCTGGTCATACCAAGTTTTTTTAAGATTTGTCAACTCTTTCTATCCTATTAGGTCCGAGACCACAATTGTCGTCCCTTGATTTTCGTTGTTCACGAATATAGTCCCTAGTGTTAACAGTGGGTTACTTGCCAATAATTTTTATACCCCTTCCAAATTTATTTCTCCATGTTTAATGCCTCAAATTGTAAGTAGGGGGTTGAAACTACACTGTAAAAAAATTTGGGTCCAGAATTTTACAGGAAAGTAGTGATTTGGTCCAGCTGAAAAAGGTTAAAAATTAGCACTTCGGAAGCTGTCAAAAGATTTCAAGACACTCTAAACACAAAATTGTCCATATTTTGAGTTAGAGGCGATGAAGTTTTCTATACTTTTGATATAATTTGTCCCAAAAGTAGTACAACACACTGTAAAATTTCATTGAGAAAGCGCAGGTGGGATTTTTTTAATTTTCATTTATGTTCTAAAAGAAATGCACTACGAATTAATTGTGTTCTCGGACCTAAGAGGTGAAGTCTGTAAATATAGAATCTGTACTTTGGCAACTTCCCTAAATGATTTGATGGTTTCAATTTGTCAAATAGCATGAAACTAAAGGATTTAAACTTTTATTTTATAGAATTTCTGCAAAAATGACCAATTTTGGCATTTTATGGTCAAAATAGGCATTTTAAGGCTTTTTCAATAATGATGCATACATGGCATCCTGACTTTTTATCTGACAGGTTTTCATGTGTCAATACTTGTGTTTATATGCCTTTATCTAGTTCTTTTACTTGTTTATGAACTCAGAATCTACAGAAAAGAACATTATCTCAGACAATATGTACAAAATGTGTTGTATAAATGACCCTTGTCTAACGCCCTGTTTGGATGAAGTCAATAGTGGGGTTCTTGGTACATAAAATTTGAAGTCCACAATAAAGACCTCACTAAATTTGTATCAAAAGCACTTTACAATGTCTATTGTACCTGTTCCATCTCACATAATATCTTTCTTTTCTTCTGTAGGATAGCAAGTGGTTTAGATATAAGCCTGTTGAGACTAAAATTGCATTCAAGTTTTTCATTAAAAAGGCAAAAATCTTTGTATCAGACCATACTGTCTGTAAGAAAAGTTAATTGCAAGAGCCTTTTTGGGCTCAGATTTGTTGTATCATGTCACATGAGTATAGAAATGATAAAAGACACAATTTTTTATTTCTTATAGCCTCAATATGCATTTTTTAATGTAAATATGTGGCACGGCCAAAATTGACCCTTATTTCTTTCCAGTCTTACTTGGCTTAAGACCCTTTTAAAATAATATGATATGTTATTTGTGACTTTTCTTTCCATTTAAAGTACATTTAATACATATGTAAGGATTATTTATAACCAAAAAGTTTCACAAATTTAAAATTGCTGGAAAATATTACATCTTCATGTAAGGCCCCCTTTCATTGAAAAACCTCAATTTTTAGGCCCAGGCTGATATAAATTTGACTTTTGAATAATTATGCTAAGTCTGATAAATCAAATGAGTACTCTATTGCTTTTAGTACATAATAAATGATATATTAGGGCATCTAAAAAGTATTTTTTTGCAATATTTTAATTTTCAAA
This sequence comes from Mytilus edulis, assembly GCF_963676685.1. Taxonomy (NCBI): domain Eukaryota; kingdom Metazoa; phylum Mollusca; class Bivalvia; order Mytilida; family Mytilidae; genus Mytilus; species Mytilus edulis. The sequence goes on from NW_027268158.1 coordinate 6,087, forward strand.
TCCCAAAATGTTGATAGTTGAAATTATTCAATTTTAACGTCAAAATTTAACACGCAAAGATGAGTATAGAATTTAGCACATTGTCTATAATATATATCCTATTGTTATGAAACTTTGCAAGCAGTGTTATAATTTATTAAGCTCTGGTCATACCAAGTTTTTTTAAGATTTGTCAACTCTTTCTATCCTATTAGGTGAAGTCTGTAAATATAGAATCTGTACTTTGGCAACTTCCCTAAATGATTTGATGGTTTCAATTTGTCAAATAGCATGAAACTAAAGGATTTAAACTTTTATTTTATAGAATTTCTGCAAAAATGACCAATTTTGGCATTTTATGGTCAAAATAGGCATTTTAAGGCTTTTTCAATAATGATGCATACATGGCATCCTGACTTTTTATCTGACAGGTTTTCATGTGTCAATACTTGTGTTTATATGCCTTTATCTAGTTCTTTTACTTGTTTATGAACTCAGAATCTACAGAAAAGAACATTATCTCAGACAATATGTACAAAATGTGTTGTATAAATGACCCTTGTCTAACGCCCTGTTTGGATGAAGTCAATAGTGGGGTTCTTGGTACATAAAATTTGAAGTCCACAATAAAGACCCTCACTAAATTTGTATCAAAAGCACTTTACAATGTCTATTGTACCTGTTCCATCTCACATAATATCTTTCTTTTCTTCTGTAGGATAGCAAGTGGTTTAGATATAAGCCTGTTGAGACTAAAATTGCATTCAAGTTTTTCATTAAAAAGGCAAAAATCTTTGTATCAGACCATACTGTCTGTAAGAAAAGTTAATTGCAAGAGCCTTTTTGGGCTCAGATTTGTTGTATCATGTCACATGAGTATAGAAATGATAAAAAGACACAATTTTTTATTTCTTATAGCCTCAATATGCATTTTTTAATGTAAATATGTGGCACGGCCAAAATTGACCCTTATTTCTTTCCAGTCTTACTTGGCTTAAGACCCTTTTAAAATAATATGATATGTTATTTGTGACTTTTCTTTCCATTTAAAGTACATTTAATACATATGTAAGGATTATTTATAACCAAAAAGTTTCACAAATTTAAAATTGCTGGAAAATATTACATCTTCATGTAAGGCCCCCTTTCATTAAAAAACCTCAATTTTTAGGCCCAGGCTGATATAAATTTGACTTTTGAATAATTATGCTAAGTCTGATAAATCAAATGAGTACTCTATTGCTTTTAGTACATAATAAATGATATATTAGGGCATCTAAAAAGTATTTTTTTGCAATATTTTAATTTTCAAATCCCAAAATGTTGATAGTTGAAATTATTCAATTTTAACGTCAAAATTTAACACGCAAAGATGAGTATAGAATTTAGCACATTGTCTATAATATATATCCTATTGTTATGAAACTTTGCAAGCAGTGTTATAATTTATTAAGCTCTGGTCATACCAAGTTTTTTTAAGATTTGTCAACTCTTTCTATCCTATTAGGTGAAGTCTGTAAATATAGAATCTGTACTTTGGCAACTTCCCTAAATGATTTGATGGTTTCAATTTGTCAAATAGCATGAAACTAAAGGATTTAAACTTTTATTTTATAGAATTTCTGCAAAAATGACCAATTTTGGCATTTATGGTCAAAATAGGCATTTTAAGGCTTTTTCAATAATGATGCATACATGGCATCCTGACTTTTATCTGACAGGTTTTCATGTGTCAATACTTGTGTTTATATGCCTTTATCTAGTTCTTTTACTTGTTTATGAACTCAGAATCTACAGAAAAGAACATTATCTCAGACAATATGTACAAAATGTGTTGTATAAATGACCCTTGTCTAACGCCCTGTTTGGATGAAGTCAATAGTGGGGTTCTTGGTACATAAAATTTGAAGTCCACAATAAAGACCTCACTAAATTTGTATCAAAAGCACTTTACAATGTCTATTGTACCTGTTCCATCTCACATAATATCTTTCTTTTCTTCTGTAGGATAGCAAGTGGTTTAGATATAAGCCTGTTGAGACTAAAATTGCATTCAAGTTTTTCATTAAAAAGGCAAAAATCTTTGTATCAGACCATACTGTCTGTAAGAAAAGTTAATTGCAAGAGCCTTTTTGGGCTCAGATTTGTTGTATCATGTCACATGAGTATAGAAATGATAAAAAGACACAATTTTTTATTTCTTATAGCCTCAATATGCATTTTTTAATGTAAATATGTGGCACGGCCAAAATTGACCCTTATTTCTTTCCAGTCTTACTTGGCTTAAGACCCTTTTAAAATAATATGATATGTTATTTGTGACTTTTCTTTCCATTTAAAGTACATTTAATACATATGTAAGGATTATTTATAACCAAAAAGTTTCACAAATTTAAAATTGCTGGAAAATATTACATCTTCATGTAAGGCCCCCTTTCATTGAAAAACCTCAATTTTTAGGCCCAGGCTGATATAAATTTGACTTTTGAATAATTATGCTAAGTCTGATAAATCAAATGAGTACTCTATTGCTTTTAGTACATAATAAATGATATATTAGGGCATCTAAAAAGTATTTTTTTGCAATATTTTAATTTTCAAATCCAAAATGTTGATAGTTGAAATTATTCAATTTTAACGTCAAAATTTAACACGCAAAGATGAGTATAGAATTTAGCACATTGTCTATAATATATATCCTATTGTTATGAAACTTTGCAAGCAGTGTTATAATTTATTAAGCTCTGGTCATACCAAGTTTTTTTAAGATTTGTCAACTCTTTCTATCCTATTAGGTCCGAGACCACAATTGTCGTCCCTTGATTTTCGTTGTTCACGAATATAGTCCCTAGTGTTAACAGTGGGTTACTTGCCAATAATTTTTATACCCCTTCCAAATTTATTTCTCCATGTTTAATGCCTCAAATTGTAAGTAGGGGGTTGAAACTACACTGTAAAAAAATTTGGGTCCAGAATTTTACAGGAAAGTAGTGATTTGGTCCAGCTGAAAAAGGTTAAAAATTAGCACTTCGGAAGCTGTCAAAAGATTTCAAGACACTCTAAACACAAAATTGTCCATATTTTGAGTTAGAGGCGATGAAGTTTTCTATATTTTTGATATAATTTGTCCCAAAAGTAGTACAACACACTGTAAAAATTTCATTGAGAAAGCGCAGGTGGGATTTTTTTAATTTTCATTTATGTTCTAAAAGAAATGCACTACGAATTAATTGTGTTCTCGGACCTAAGAGGTGAAGTCTGTAAATATAGAATCTGTACTTTGGCAACTTCCCTAAATGATTTGATGGTTTCAATTTGTCAAATAGCATGAAACTAAAGGATTTAAACTTTTATTTTATAGAATTTCTGCAAAAATGACCAATTTTGGCATTTTATGGTCAAAATAGGCATTTTAAGGCTTTTTCAATAATGATGCATACATGGCATCCTGACTTTTTATCTGACAGGTTTTCATGTGTCAATACTTGTGTTTATATGCCTTTATCTAGTTCTTTTACTTGTTTATGAACTCAGAATCTACAGAAAAGAACATTATCTCAGACAATATGTACAAAATGTGTTGTATAAATGACCCTTGTCTAACGCCCTGTTTGGATGAAGTCAATAGTGGGGTTCTTGGTACATAAAATTTGAAGTCCACAATAAAGACCTCACTAAATTTGTATCAAAAGCACTTTACAATGTCTATTGTACCTGTTCCATCTCACATAATATCTTTCTTTTCTTCTGTAGGATAGCAAGTGGTTTAGATATAAGCCTGTTGAGACTAAAATTGCATTCAAGTTTTTCATTAAAAAGGCAAAAATCTTTGTATCAGACCATACTGTCTGTAAGAAAAGTTAATTGCAAGAGCCTTTTTGGGCTCAGATTTGTTGTATCATGTCACATGAGTATAGAAATGATAAAAAGACACAATTTTTTATTTCTTATAGCCTCAATATGCATTTTTTAATGTAAATATGTGGCACGGCCAAAATTGACCCTTATTTCTTTCCAGTCTTACTTGGCTTAAGACCCTTTTAAAATAATATGATATGTTATTTGTGACTTTTCTTTCCATTTAAAGTACATTTAATACATATGTAAGGATTATTTATAACCAAAAAGTTTCACAAATTTAAAATTGCTGGAAAATATTACATCTTCATGTAAGGCCCCCTTTCATTGAAAAACCTCAATTTTTAGGCCCAGGCTGATATAAATTTGACTTTTGAATAATTATGCTAAGTCTGATAAATCAAATGAGTACTCTATTGCTTTTAGTACATAATAAATGATATATTAGGGGCATCTAAAAAGTATTTTTTTGCAATATTTTAATTTTCAAATCCCAAAATGTTGATAGTTGAAATTATTCAATTTTAACGTCAAAATTTAACACGCAAAGATGAGTATAGAATTTAGCACATTGTCTATAATATATATCCTATTGTTATGAAACTTTGCAAGCAGTGTTATAATTTATTAAGCTCTGGTCATACCAAGTTTTTTTAAGATTTGTCAACTCTTTCTATCCTAAGAGGTGAAGTCTGTAAATATAGAATCTGTACTTTGGCAACTTCCCTAAATGATTTGATGGTTTCAATTTGTCAAATAGCATGAAACTAAAGGATTTAAACTTTTATTTTATAGAATTTCTGCAAAAATGACCAATTTTGGCATTTTATGGTCAAAATAGGCATTTTAAGGCTTTTTCAATAATGATGCATACATGGCATCCTGACTTTTTATCTGACAGGTTTTCATGTGTCAATACTTGTGTTTATATGCCTTTATCTAGTTCTTTTACTTGTTTATGAACTCAGAATCTACAGAAAAGAACATTATCTCAGACAATATGTACAAAATGTGTTGTATAAATGACCCTTGTCTAACGCCCTGTTTGGATGAAGTCAATAGTGGGGTTCTTGGTACATAAAATTTGAAGTCCACAATAAAGACCTCACTAAATTTGTATCAAAAGCACTTTACAATGTCTATTGTACCTGTTCCATCTCACATAATATCTTTCTTTTCTTCTGTAGGATAGCAAGTGGTTTAGATATAAGCCTGTTGAGACTAAAATTGCATTCAAGTTTTTCATTAAAAAGGCAAAAATCTTTGTATCAGGACCATACTGTCTGTAAGAAAAGTTAATTGCAAGAGCCTTTTTGGGCTCAGATTTGTTGTATCATGTCACATGAGTATAGAAATGATAAAAAGACACAATTTTTTATTTCTTATAGCCTCAATATGCATTTTTTAATGTAAATATGTGGCACGGCCAAAATTGACCCTTATTTCTTTCCAGTCTTACTTGCTTAAGACCCTTTTAAAATAATATGATATGTTATTTGTGACTTTTCTTTCCATTTAAAGTACATTTAATACATATGTAAGGATTATTTATAACCAAAAAGTTTCACAAATTTAAAATTGCTGGAAAATATTACATCTTCATGTAAGGCCCCCTTTCATTGAAAAACCTCAATTTTTAGGCCCAGGCTGATATAAATTTGACTTTTGAATAATTATGCTAAGTCTGATAAATCAAATGAGTACTCTATTGCTTTTAGTACATAATAAATGATATATTAGGGCATCTAAAAAGTATTTTTTTGCAATATTTTAATTTTCAAATCCCAAAATGTTGATAGTTGAAATTATTCAATTTTAACGTCAAAATTTAACACGCAAAGATGAGTATAGAATTTAGCACATTGTCTATAATATATATCCTATTGTTATGAAACTTTGCAAGCAGTGTTATAATTTATTAAGCTCTGGTCATACCAAGTTTTTTTTAAGATTTGTCAACTCTTTCTATCCTATTAGGTGAAGTCTGTAATATAGAATCTGTACTTTGGCAACTTCCCTAAATGATTTGATGGTTTCAATTTGTCAAATAGCATGAAACTAAAGGATTTAAACTTTTATTTTCATAGAATTTCTGCAAAAATGACCAATTTTGGCATTTTATGGTCAAAATAGGCATTTTAAGGCTTTTTCAATAATGATGCATACATGGCATCCTGACTTTTTATCTGACAGGTTTTCATGTGTCAATACTTGTGTTTATATGCCTTTATCTAGTTCTTTTACTTGTTTATGAACTCAGAATCTACAGAAAAGAACATTATCTCAGACAATATGTACAAAATGTGTTGTATAAATGACCCTTGTCTAACGCCCTGTTTGGATGAAGTCAATAGTGGGGTTCTTGGTACATAAAATTTGAAGTCCACAATAAAGACCTCACTAAATTTGTATCAAAAGCACTTTACAATGTCTATTGTACCTGTTCCATCTCACATAATATCTTTCTTTTCTTCTGTAGGATAGCAAGTGGTTTAGATATAAGCCTGTTGAGACTAAAATTGCATTCAAGTTTTTCATTAAAAAGGCAAAAATCTTTGTATCAGACCATACTGTCTGTAAGAAAAGTTAATTGCAAGAGCCTTTTTGGGCTCAGATTTGTTGTATCATGTCACATGAGTATAGAAATGATAAAAAGACACAATTTTTTATTTCTTATAGCCTCAATATGCATTTTTTAATGTAAATATGTGGCACGGCCAAAATTGACCCTTATTTCTTTCCAGTCTTACTTGGCTTAAGACCCTTTTAAAATAATATGATATGTTATTTGTGACTTTTCTTTCCATTTAAAGTACATTTAATACATATGTAAGGATTATTTATAACCAAAAAGTTTCACAAATTTAAAATTGCTGGAAAATATTACATCTTCATGTAAGGCCCCCTTTCATTGAAAAACCTCAATTTTTAGGCCCAGGCTGATATAAATTTGACTTTTGAATAATTATGCTAAGTCTGATAAATCAAATGAGTACTCTATTGCTTTTAGTACATAATAAATGATATATTAGGGCATCTAAAAAGTATTTTTTTGCAATATTTTAATTTTCAAATCCCAAAATGTTGATAGTTGAAATTATTCAATTTTAACGTCAAAATTTAACACGCAAAGATGAGTATAGAATTTAGCACATTGTCTATAATATATATCCTATTGTTATGAAACTTTGCAAGCAGTGTTATAATTTATTAAGCTCTGGTCATACCAAGTTTTTTTAAGATTTGTCAACTCTTTCTATCCTAAGAGGTGAAGTCTGTAAATATAGAATCTGTACTTTGGCAACTTCCCTAAATGATTTGATGGTTTCAATTTGTCAAATAGCATGAAACTAAAGGATTTAAACTTTTATTTTATAGAATTTCTGCAAAAATGACCAATTTTGGCATTTTATGGTCAAAATAGGCATTTTAAGGCTTTTTCAATAATGATGCATACATGGCATCCTGACTTTTTATCTGACAGGTTTTCATGTGTCAATACTTGTGTTTATATGCCTTTATCTAGTTCTTTTACTTGTTTATGAACTCAGAATCTACAGAAAAGAACATTATCTCAGACAATATGTACAAAATGTGTTGTATAAATGACCCTTGTCTAACGCCCTGTTTGGATGAAGTCAATAGTGGGGTTCTTGGTACATAAAATTTGAAGTCCACAATAAAGACCTCACTAAATTTGTATCAAAAGCACTTTACAATGTCTATTGTACCTGTTCCATCTCACATAATATCTTTCTTTTCTTCTGTAGGATAGCAAGTGGTTTAGATATAAGCCTGTTGAGACTAAAATTGCATTCAAGTTTTTCATTAAAAAGGCAAAAATCTTTGTATCAGACCATACTGTCTGTAAGAAAAGTTAATTGCAAGAGCCTTTTTGGGCTCAGATTTGTTGTATCATGTCACATGAGTATAGAAATGATAAAAAGACACAATTTTTTATTTCTTATAGCCTCAATATGCATTTTTTAATGTAAATATGTGGCACGGCCAAAATTGACCCTTATTTCTTTCCAGTCTTACTTGGCTTAAGACCCTTTTAAAATAATATGATATGTTATTTGTGACTTTTCTTTCCATTTAAAGTACATTTAATACATATGTAAGGATTATTTATAACCAAAAAGTTTCACAAATTTAAAATTGCTGGAAAATATTACATCTTCATGTAAGGCCCCCTTTCATTGAAAAACCTCAATTTTTAGGCCCAGGCTGATATAAATTTGACTTTTGAATAATTATGCTAAGTCTGATAAATCAAATGAGTACTCTATTGCTTTTAGTACATAATAAATGATATATTAGGGCATCTAAAAAGTATTTTTTTGCAATATTTTAATTTTCAAATCCCAAAATGTTGATAGTTGAAATTATTCAATTTTAACGTCAAAATTTAACACGCAAAGATGAGTATAGAATTTAGCACATTGTCTATAATATATATCCTATTGTTATGAAACTTTGCAAGCAGTGTTATAATTTATTAAGCTCTGGTCATACAAGTTTTTTTAAGATTTGTCAACTCTTTCTATCCTAAGAGGTGAAGTCTGTAAATATAGAATCTGTACTTTGGCAACTTCCCTAAATGATTTGATGGTTTCAATTTGTCAAATAGCATGAAACTAAAGGATTTAAACTTTTATTTTATAGAATTTCTGCAAAAATGACCAATTTTGGCATTTTATGGTCAAAATAGGCATTTTAAGGCTTTTTCAATAATGATGCATACATGGCATCCTGACTTTTTATCTGACAGGTTTTCATGTGTCAATACTTGTGTTTATATGCCTTTATCTAGTTCTTTTACTTGTTTATGAACTCAGAATCTACAGAAAAGAACATTATCTCAGACAATATGTACAAAATGTGTTGTATAAATGACCCTTGTCTAACGCCCTGTTTGGATGAAGTCAATAGTGGGGTTCTTGGTACATAAAATTTGAAGTCCACAATAAAGACCTCACTAAATTTGTATCAAAAGCACTTTACAATGTCTATTGTACCTGTTCCATCTCACATAATATCTTTCTTTTCTTCTGTAGGATAGCAAGTGGTTTAGATATAAGCCTGTTGAGACTAAAATTGCATTCAAGTTTTTCATTAAAAAGGCAAAAATCTTTGTATCAGACCATACTGTCTGTAAGAAAAGTTAATTGCAAGAGCCTTTTTGGGCTCAGATTTGTTGTATCATGTCACATGAGTATAGAAATGATAAAAAGACACAATTTTTTATTTCTTATAGCCTCAATATGCATTTTTTAATGTAAATATGTGGCACGGCCAAAATTGACCCTTATTTCTTTCCAGTCTTACTTGGCTTAAGACCCTTTTAAAATAATATGATATGTTATTTGTGACTTTTCTTTCCATTTAAAGTACATTTAATACATATGTAAGGATTATTTATAACCAAAAAGTTTCACAAATTTAAAATTGCTGGAAAATATTACATCTTCATGTAAGGCCCCCTTTCATTGAAAAACCTCAATTTTTAGGCCCAGGCTGATATAAATTTGACTTTTGAATAATTATGCTAAGTCTGATAAATCAAATGAGTACTCTATTGCTTTTAGTACATAATAAATGATATATTAGGGCATCTAAAAAGTATTTTTTTGCAATATTTTAATTTTCAAATCCCAAAATGTTGATAGTTGAAATTATTCAATTTTAACGTCAAAATTTAACACGCAAAGATGAGTATAGAATTTAGCACATTGTCTATAATATATATCCTATTGTTATGAAACTTTGCAAGCAGTGTTATAATTTATTAAGCTCTGGTCATACCAAGTTTTTTTAAGATTTGTCAACTCTTTCTATCCTATTAGGTGAAGTCTGTAAATATAGAATCTGTACTTTGGCAACTTCCCTAAATGATTTGATGGTTTCAATTTGTCAAATAGCATGAAACTAAAGGATTTAAACTTTTATTTTATAGAATTTCTGCAAAAATGACCAATTTTGGCATTTTATGGTCAAAATAGGCATTTTAAGGCTTTTTCAATAATGATGCATACATGGCATCCTGACTTTTTATCTGACAGGTTTTCATGTGTCAATACTTGTGTTTATATGCCTTTATCTAGTTCTTTTACTTGTTTATGAACTCAGAATCTACAGAAAAGAACATTATCTCAGACAATATGTACAAAATGTGTTGTATAAATGACCCTTGTCTAACGCCCTGTTTGGATGAAGTCAATAGTGGGGTTCTTGGTACATAAAATTTGAAGTCCACAATAAAGACCTCACTAAATTTGTATCAAAAGCACTTTACAATGTCTATTGTACCTGTTCCATCTCACATAATATCTTTCTTTTCTTCTGTAGGATAGCAAGTGGTTTAGATATAAGCCTGTTGAGACTAAAATTGCATTCAAGTTTTTCATTAAAAAGGCAAAAATCTTTGTATCAGACCATACTGTCTGTAAGAAAAGTTAATTGCAAGAGCCTTTTTGGGCTCAGATTTGTTGTATCATGTCACATGAGTATAGAAATGATAAAAAGACACAATTTTTTATTTCTTATAGCCTCAATATGCATTTTTTAATGTAAATATGTGGCACGGCCAAAATTGACCCTTATTTCTTTCCAGTCTTACTTGGCTTAAGACCCTTTTAAAATAATATGATATGTTATTTGTGACTTTTCTTTCCATTTAAAGTACATTTAATACATATGTAAGGATTATTTATAACCAAAAAGTTTCACAAATTTAAAATTGCTGGAAAATATTACATCTTCATGTAAGGCCCCCTTTCATTGAAAAACCTCAATTTTTAGGCCCAGGCTGATATAAATTTGACTTTTTGAATAATTATGCTAAGTCTGATAAATCAAATGAGTACTCTATTGCTTTTAGTACATAATAAATGATATATTAGGGCATCTAAAAAGTATTTTTTTGCAATATTTTAATTTTCAAATCCCAAAATGTTGATAGTTGAAATTATTCAATTTTAACGTCAAAATTTAACACGCAAAGATGAGTATAGAATTTAGCACATTGTCTATAATATATATCCTATTGTTATGAAACTTTGCAAGCAGTGTTATAATTTATTAAGCTCTGGTCATACCAAGTTTTTTAAGATTTGTCAACTCTTTCTATCCTAAGAGGTGAAGTCTGTAAATATAGAATCTGTACTTTGGCAACTTCCCTAAATGATTTGATGGTTTCAATTTGTCAAATAGCATGAAACTAAAGGATTTAAACTTTTATTTTATAGAATTTCTGCAAAAATGACCAATTTTGGCATTTTATGGTCAAAATAGGCATTTTAAGGCTTTTTCAATAATGATGCATACATGGCATCCTGACTTTTTATCTGACAGGTTTTCATGTGTCAATACTTGTGTTTATATGCCTTTATCTAGTTCTTTTACTTGTTTATGAACTCAGAATCTACAGAAAAGAACATTATCTCAGACAATATGTACAAAATGTGTTGTATAAATGACCCTTGTCTAACGCCCTGTTTGGATGAAGTCAATAGTGGGGTTCTTGGTACATAAAATTTGAAGTCCACAATAAAGACCTCACTAAATTTGTATCAAAAGCACTTTACAATGTCTATTGTACCTGTTCCATCTCACATAATATCTTTCTTTTCTTCTGTAGGATAGCAAGTGGTTTAGATATAAGCCTGTTGAGACTAAAATTGCATTCAAGTTTTTCATTAAAAAGGCAAAAATCTTTGTATCAGACCATACTGTCTGTAAGAAAAGTTAATTGCAAGAGCCTTTTTGGGCTCAGATTTGTTGTATCATGTCACATGAGTATAGAAATGATAAAAAGACACAATTTTTTATTTCTTATAGCCTCAATATGCATTTTTTAATGTAAATATGTGGCACGGCCAAAATTGACCCTTATTTCTTTCCAGTCTTACTTGGCTTAAGACCCTTTTAAAATAATATGATATGTTATTTGTGACTTTTCTTTCCATTTAAAGTACATTTAATACATATGTAAGGATTATTTATAACCAAAAAGTTTCACAAATTTAAAATTGCTGGAAAATATTACATCTTCATGTAAGGCCCCCTTTCATTGAAAAACCTCAATTTTTAGGCCCAGGCTGATATAAATTTGACTTTTGAATAATTATGCTAAGTCTGATAAATCAAATGAGTACTCTATTGCTTTTAGTACATAATAAATGATATATTAGGGCATCTAAAAAGTATTTTTTTGCAATATTTTAATTTTCAAATCCCAAAATGTTGATAGTTGAAATTATTCAATTTTAACGTCAAAATTTAACACGCAAAGATGAGTATAGAATTTAGCACATTGTCTATAATATATATCCTATTGTTATGAAACTTTGCAAGCAGTGTTATAATTTATTAAGCTCTGGTCATACCAAGTTTTTTTAAGATTTGTCAACTCTTTCTATCCTAAGAGGTGAAGTCTGTAAATATAGAATCTGTACTTTGGCAACTTCCCTAAATGATTTGATGGTTTCAATTTGTCAAATAGCATGAAACTAAAGGATTTAAACTTTTATTTTATAGAATTTCTGCAAAAATGACCAATTTTGGCATTTTATGGTCA
>NW_027268159.1:0-14197 GCF_963676685.1 Mytilus edulis
ATTATGCTCCTCCTCGTGTTTTGCAATGTCGTTGCCAGTTTGTTTTTCGACCTATAAGTTTGAATGTTCCTGTAGTATCTTTTGCCTCTCGTTTATAGATGTCATATTATATTTTTTTTCTTTTCTTTTAAATGACCAGCGGAACCAGTCCAAAGTACCTAAATCCACGTCCTTTATTGTCATGATTGTGTTGCGTTCGTGTTAGCCAGTCCTTAGTCTTTTGTGTAGTATTATGTATAGACTGTTGTGTGTAAGCGACTTCCTTTTACTTAGATGTTACTCGTGGCTTTCAAATGGTTCTTTAGTACAATTAAATTCATTATCGATAACAGAACTAACACTTTGTATGACAGACGAGCGTTCGGTCTACGAAAGACTCATCAGTTACGCTCGAATCAAAAGTCATAAAGACCAAATCATGGTCTTCTTTTCCTTTTTTTGTCTAGATTCATACCGATTGTAATATTGACATATTGATTTGAAGCGTGTCAATCGTTGAAGGTTATGCAGTGATCTGAATGTCTTATTGACGTACACAAAACGCCCATCTCTTTTTTCCCTTTACATCACAAGATTCTTAAATTTCAAATATTTCTATTTTGTTAATCTCAATACTAATTATATATAATTAAAATACTTGAATCATATTTGTTCAGACTAAAGTTACATTTGCTGTCTTTATGATTATTTGCGTATTAAAAATGCATTGTTAAGCCAGCTTAATTGTCTGCCTATCTAAACACTATTATATATAAGAAGCAAAAAAAATGAAAAGAACACTTTATAAATTTCATGCGTCTAAAGCACTTTTTTTTTTATTTATTTAACTGCTCAAGGTCGTATATTTGAAAGCCAACGATGTAAAGGAACATAAAAAGTTAAAGAACTATATGAACAATAAAAGACTTTAATGAAATAACCCAAACTATCTAAGGTTAACTTTGCCCTAGGAAGTTGAAACACAAGTGTCTTTGTATTTTTTTTAATTAATAAACAGACAATTCCATAAATATTTCTTATAGATCATGTTATAGATATGAACTCTCCATCCAAGTCATAATCTGTAAAAGTAAACCATTATAGACCAGAACACAACTTCAACACGAAGCCCTGTCTAAAACAGGAGTATTGAGGGCTGATGATGCGCACATGAATTGAAGGAAAACAACGCTGATAAATTTATGCGTCCGAGTCCGAAGTTTCAAGCCAACTGATGTTCAAAACTGAAACGAAAGAACTCAAAGAATAACACCAATTCAAACAGAGTCAGACCCAGGTGGACAAAATATGCGTGTCCTGCTTTACATGCTTCATCGACATTGTAAATGCTCACAGACAAAGTTTTACGATAGGAACATTAAGTATTTACCAGAAAATACATTGCCTTTTATTATTTGTTGCTGCTATAAATTCTGATAGTGTTTATATGAAAGCCTCAATGTCATCAGAAACTAAAATACTAGTAGTTGCCCAACGTGATACTACCAGTTGATTCAAAATTATTGTTTTTCTGGATAATCTGAGTTCCACGGAGGTTCATTGTGGGATGATATTGCAAAGCCGTTTCTTTCCCTGTAAAGGTTCAATAATTATTTCCCTTGTGACCTTATTTAACTAACATATTTTTCGTAATCGTCCCCTTTGTAAAAGGTGTATATACGAGATCCGGGATGAAATTAATAATGAAGAGAATATTGAACCAAAATAAGAAAGAATAGGTAAAATTAGAATAATTACAAAATGAGAATAATTGGTTGCTACAATATAAGAACTGAGATTAACATGATTAAGGAGCAAAAAACAATGCAGAATTAAAAATAACATCAAAAATTAAAGATAACAAAAATGAAAAGTACCCCTCCAGACCCTCATATACCCCGTAATATATGACACGGTTTTTATAGTATGTAATGCTTGCAAAGCAACATCAACGAAAACAATTGATTCGTAAGTTGAACTGAAAGCCATCGTGTTCTATTAGTGCAACATATATAATATCTACAAAGAATATAGTATTACTCAAAGGAATATATCCCTTTGCTCTGGTGTATTATGCAGAACGAGGATAATTTGTCTTACTATTAGTGATGATCTTTTATGTAATATATTACTTTTGTCTTGTAATTAGAAGTAGACAGCGTGGATTTGATATGCTGAAGCCGTGTCATTTAGGAAGATTGGTCTAATGCACATCCGGGTTAGTGAAATGATTTTTTGCATAATAGCATAAAGTCTTCCGTCATATACATATTAGTAAATTACATTTTATTGGAAGAACCGGAGATACTATTGGATGCGAACTCTATGCAATATGTTCATTATAAAAAATGTTTAGTTTCTATTCAAAGTGGTTGCAAAAACAAAATTTAATGATTTTTTTTCTTAAATGTCTCATACTCTGAAATTAAATAATTCTTCGTGGTACTTATAAACATTTTTATATTATCGTTTATTAGCATCAAGAAATTTTCCTCAATTTAACCAGATCTTTGGTATAGGCGTTATTATTGCAAATCATATAATTATACTGTTGTTGCAAGGTACAAAACTAGGCACACAAAGCGGACATTTTATGGGTTTCCTTTTTCTGTTCATATTTATTATGTCAGCAAAACAGACAAATATTAAAAGTTGCGGTACGACCTTTCACCACGAGCAAAACTTAACTGCACGACAAAGGCATATAAAAGATCCGTGTCAGCATTTTAGTTCAGACAACGGTTCAGAGAGATAATGTTTCAAAGGTTTTTTTTCAAATTTTATAACGATTTTTTTTCTTTCTCAAAATAGTACTTGCCCCTATATCATACATAATAATTTGTAAAATATGCGTTTGGGAACCACTAAAACCAATTAAAGATGATAAAGACATCGAACGGAGTAATGTATAGACCACAAAACGTCAAAACAAAACGAATGCAAGAATTACAGCAAATAGAACAAATCTTCAAAAACAGCATTGAGTCACAAGAACATAACAAAAAGCCAGGATATTTGCGCTCTGGAAAATTAGGAAATTCCTTTCTTACTGACAGAACTCGTCGTGTTAAAATCGAGACACGGTCAACACAATGACTTAAAGAAAACAAACACAGTGTGAAAGTGCGAGAAGAACACATGGACACAACTAAAATCCACGCTGAACTTATGCCAGGAAGGTAAACAGTTAATTATCAGCTCGAAGAACTCTTCGTGTACAAATCAAGACAAAGTCAACACAATGACTAAATGAAAAGCAAGGAATAGACAAACACATTGTACAAATATCATATAGGGCAACACGAACATAGAGATAGAAAATCAGATTGAGCAATATAAACCCATGTCAGGATAAAACTAGTTGTCCCTGAACGGTAAGTAGTCAGCTAGTAGAACTCATTGTGTACAAGTCAAATCGCTCAAAATATCTACCGTGAAACGTGCTTTTATAACCTGCATACAATTCTTCAAATATATTTACAATTTCAATTTTAGGAAGAAGAAAAAAATATGTATTAAACATTTTGAGGGTAAAAAATTAAAAACAAAACGTTGGGAGAATTGTCCAGTGAGTTGTAAGCTGTATCATTTCATGCGAAATTAATTATAATGTGTCATGTTGTTAGCTGACGAATATTTATCAAATTTCTTTCATCATTATACATATATATCATAGTCGCTAATATTGTATTCATATATCTATATCAATTATTAAATTTAACGCATATCGTTTGCACGACGTACACGTACAATTCCAAAAAATTGTTGATTAATTTCTAGTGGGTTAACTGAGCTTATAATTCTATAAATATTGAGTTACTTTGACTGTTTTCGTACAAGATTAAAACATATGGAGGAATCATATGACTTGTCGTTTAGCCAATTAAAATTAAAAATTAAAAAAAACCCACTTGTACTGATGAATTATCTAAAAAGGATTCTCATTTAAACCATGTTGAGGGCATGAATCATATCATTATGTAAATTACATTGAGATTGCTTTCAGTAACTGCAACATCTGAATTCTATAACACACAACATATAAAACAGCACTTTATAAAGTGAATGCGTTTGAATCACTTTTTTAATAACCTGCTCCAAGTCGATTATTTGAAAGCCAAAAATGAACCTACAGAATCACATAATTTCTGAGATTTTGTGCTGTGCATGAACCTATTTGTTTTTTTCATGGATAGATATCCCATATCCTTTGTTTTTTTTGTATTATATACTATTAATACTTAAAATTATGAATCTATTTTTTCTCCAGGTAACTCTTAGATGATGACCATTGCCATTAGTCATATGTAACATTATCTCAAATCTAATTCGAAACATCACCTATCTAAAACTATTTGGTCGATCTTCAGCAAAGCAACAACAAGTAAGAAGTTCACAAAAAAATTGTTTTCAAATAATTCCCATTGCTCTAAATGTTCTTTGGAAGAATTCGTTTTTCTTAATTCGTATCCTTCATAGTAAAACTTAGTCGTCATTGGAGAACTTTTGGGTTCATTGAATGGCATTGATGTAAGAATTGATTGAGTGTTGCTCCAGAAGATTTTTTTTATGATGTATACTTCATTGATTCCAATACAACATTAAAAATCACAAAAATATTAACTCCGAGGAAAATTCAAAACTACAAGTCCCTAATTAAATGGCAAAATCAAAGCTCAAACACATCCAACGAATGGATAACCACCGTCATACCCCTGACTTGGTGAATGCATTTTCTTATATAGAAAATGGTTGTATTACTAGCTAAACCTCTCAATTGTATGACAGTCACATCAAAATCCATCCTGTTGTTCTTCCCGTCGTCTATATTACCCTTCTCAGTCTCTCCGTGCTTCTCGTATCACAGCTTTGAAACGAGAGCAGGCATTATCAGCGACGTCACAATGTGTAAGGAAACGTTATCAGCGACGACACAATGTGTAAGGAGACGTTATCAGCGACGTCACAATGTGACACGAGACGTTATCAAGCTTGTAAACGTCAAGCGTAAAACTGTCTTATGGAGGGGGAAAAAGACCAGTATATTTTTTTTTATTAGATATCCGTTACTCAATCCTAGAGCCGTTGTAACTAATATATGAAAAATAAACGACCAAAGGAAAATAAACTGCAAACAAAGATACTAAACAAGAATTTACAACATGGGTCCAGATTGCATGACATGTTACAGGCATAAACAAGTAACTAGTACAATTTATAAGATAAATGAAATTGAGAAGCTTCTTCTATATCTACTCACAATTGTAATATTATATTTATGTTTTTGTAGATGAAATCAACTTTAAAAATCACGAAGCAATAGACACGTTCGTGACAATCCAGAGTTGATTGAAAGGTTTATAGATATATTTAATAAGCACTTGTCAATGAAACAGAGCATCGCATGCCATGGACGTGACTGGTTAGTTCTAACGATAAATTACGAAACATTAAAAAACGAAAGGATAATTTTACAGTATTAATGGTTAATGTGTCATATTGCATTGAGGGTTTAAAAGTATTTGCTAATCAACATATAGGAGGTAATTACACATTTACTGTTATATGTCTATCTGTGATCCCTCTGTATAGGCAATATTGAAAGAAAAATGAATGCATGTGGTGTTTTTGTCGGGTCGATTCAGCTTTGTATAACTTATCATTCAAAGGGTCATTGCAGAAGCTTTTTTTATTATTATACTGAACTTATTTTGAGCTCACAGATTGACATGTTTGCAAGTACAATTAAAATTGACCGACGAGTCTAGCTGAACATATTATGGACTGTTTCTCTGGTATATTTTGCCCCTCTTTTCTTGTATGTCAGGAGGAAAAATGGTATATGGATATCGAACTATATGGATAAAGGCGACGAGGTGGGTACACGGACCAACATGAATAGCGAAAACAGAAAGCAGTTAGATAAAGCTTGGAAAACTATGATAATTTCAATTAAAAACTGCGACTAACAGCAGGTGCTCTAAAAGACAAATAACAAACAAAACATGTTTAAATGATAAACAAGTCGTCAGTCGACTATTCTTAAAACTTTTGTCGTGATGACAATATCATCCTGGCTAAGCTATTTATGTGACATTAATTGTTTTGCATTATGTAAGTATTTGTAGAGGACATAAGCTTCAAAGCATCGAAGCAATTGGTATTTTTTTGTCCTTAATTATAAACTATTTTGTTTGTTATTTATGCCAGATTCCTATGTTTCCTTACATTTCATACCTTATTTGTTTTTGTATTATCAATTCACAGAAAAAGGAGTATTATGTAGAAACAGTTTGCCGTCACCAAGATCAACATTTATAGTTACATTAGAATATTAGAGCATAAATCATTATATTTTAGAATAGTTAAAACCACATGTTATTAGGTCACAGTTCAAATTCCTGACAAGTAATCACATGCATTTGTCTCAGAAAACAGTACCTGTGTATGTAATGTTTGAAAACAATATATGCGGGTGCCACTTATGCACAAGCTATAATGTATCCGTATAGAGAATAAGAAAGATTTCTCGCCTTTATTATTCATGTGATTTGACAATCAGATTCTTGGAGGGCTAAACATCCTTCCCCGCATTTTTTGTCATGTGATTTGACGATGAGATACTTTGACGGATTAAAATTGTTCCCTCCATTATGTATCATGTGATTTTCGATCAAATGATTCGAGAGCTTGAAATCATTCCCTTTATTATTTGTCATGTGAGTTGTCCTCCATTTTGTGTCATTCCCTTTATTATTTGTCATGAGATTTCTCGATCTGATTCTTGGAGAGCTCGAAATCATTCCCACCATTTTCTTGTCATTTGATTTGTCGATCAGATTCTTGGAGAGCTCGAAATCATTCCCACCATTTTCTTGTCATTTGATTTCTCGATCTAATTCTTGGAGAGCTCGAAATCATTCCCATCATTTTCTTGTCATTTGATTTGTCGATCAGATTCTTGGAGAGCTCGAAATCATTCCCATCATTTTCTTGTCATTTGATTTGTAGATCAGATTCTTGGAGAGCTCGAAATCATTCCCACCATTTTCTTGTCATTTGATTTGTCGATCAGATTCTTGGAGAGCTCGAAATCATTCCCTCCATTATTTGTCATGTGATTTGTAGATCAGATTCTTGGAGAGCTCGAAATCATTCCCACCATTTTCTTGTCATTTGATTTGTCGATCAGATTCTTGGAGAGCTCGAAATCATTCCAACCATTTTCTTGTCATTTGATTTGTCGATCAGATTCTTGGAGAGCTCGAAATCATTCCCACCATTTTCTTGTCATTTGATTTGTCGATCAGATTCTTGGAGAGCTCGAAATCATTCCCACCAATTTCTTGTCATTTGATTTGTCGATCAGATTCTTGGATAGCTCGAAATCATTCCCATCATTTTCTTGTCATTTGATTTCTCGATCTGATTCTTGGAGAGCTCGAAATCATTCCCATCATTTTCTTGTCATTTGATTTGTCGATCAGATTCTTGGAGAGCTCGAAATCATTCCCTCCATTATTTGTCATGTGATTTGTAGATCAGATACTTGGAGGACATAAAATCGTTCCCTCTTTTATCTATAATTTGATTTGTAGATCAGATTATCAATTTGCTATTGGAGGGATTAAAATCTTTATTGTTTGTCATGTGCTTAATTGACTGTTGTATTATCTGTCCTGGCTTTCACGTATGAGTTTTGGTACCCCTGAATATTTTATATTTCTGGTTTTCTATGTGATATTTAGTGAATGGATGTCTATACATTTAAGTCTATATATGTTTTTGTTTTCAATGTTATATTACTATATTTGTTTGTGTTTTTTAATCCGTGAGGTTTTAACTTTAATTCACTCTTTCTAATATACTTTTATCATAGTTCATAATGGTCAAACACATCGCCGTTTACATCATTATTAAACTTTGCCATTTTCCGGAAAAGTGAATTTTGAAAGCAGAGACCGCATAGAACTCCCCGATTTCATTTTGAATACATCCAGTTTCGGCTATCAGATTAGGTATAATGGGTAATAGCGTTAAATCAACTTTATAGGGTAACTTAACCTAGGTACACTTAAATTGGATCATATTTCCTATTATAATTCTCTTCCAAATTTTAAATGATTGCTACTAAGGTTACACCATTAAGTTATAAAGATAACAAAGTAAGCTAGTATCTTGTTCTATTTGCTCATTGGTTGTATATATATAATCACTCACTTGTTGGACAGCTATATGAGGCTCTAGATGGGGGTAGTGGTCCTTCAATCTGTATTCTTTAATTTAAATTATGTCATATTTCTAAATTCTTTACTTTTACTTAAGTTTGAATTTTATTCCCTAGCTTTTTTATTTTGTTTGTCCATTATTCTCTAATCTTTATGTTTCAGTACACCATTCTGTTTCCCCTTTTTGTTTTCTTCTCTTTTTTTCTGGCCAAATATTATGCAGTATTGTCCCATTAATCTGGTGTTTGTAACCTCCAACTAGACCCTCGAATATGTAGTAGCTACTCTAAAGCAGACACATCAAAGACGAAAAAAATATTAGTCTGTTTGATTTATCCTCATGTGATCAAATACGTTTTCTATATAATTATAACTTTGCCACTCTAAAGACTATCTGATTCAGAAACTGACTTTCTTGGTCATACATCGAAATATTATTTCGATAAAATGTGAGGGTATTAGTGAGGGTCTTCACTACTGTATTCCTAATTATGCATTTCATTTTACACTCTTACTGAATAAAATCTTGTCTATTATTCTCTTTTCTTCATGTTTCTTTCTCTTTTTGTCTTGTATTTTTTTTTTTTTTCTCTTTTCTTCAAATATTTTTCTTCATTTTAGTACATTTTTTAAAAGTTTATTTACACATTATTCTTTTATTCTATAAACTCCACACGGACCCTCAAATATTGCTTCGATTAAAGGGTTGTTTTTGATCTTCTGGTATATTTTCTATTCAATTGAGTTAAGATAACAACAAAGGACTATGTCAAACTCAACGTGATATGACCTAAATAAAGTAATGATTTGTTTTATTTGAATACCTTTTCTGAAAATGATTTAAAGATGTTTTTCCAATTTCTTTAATTTTCAAACGTTTAATAGATTTATTTTCCTAAACTGTTTGTTAGCTTGGCTTTTGTTTACATGAAAACAATCATTAAATCATTACATCTACAACTTTGAAGCTATATTTCCCCAACTTATTCGGTATTTAAGAGCATGCAGCAACTACTTAGACTTTGTGAAACGTCACCAGTGTCTGGGTAGAAAGTTGATGACCTTGGAGTAGTTCAAAGAAAGTCTTGTCATTTTTCTAAAAAAAAAGTTCATTGGAAGGTACCACGACTTTGTTGATTAATATTCTGTATCAGCTTCACAAATAATACATGATGGGCTTGAAATATAGATTCTGGATACTGACGTTGTTTATCATCTTTAAAATAACATGCTGTATTATTCTATTATATGTCTTTACGAAAATTACTTTTACTGTTTAGTCTAATTTTGAGGTATCCATTTTACGTGGCTCTGTACTTATACATTCCGTCATATTATTATTGTGCTGTGATAATTTTAGTATTTTGTCTTTCACTTTTGCTTATATGCTTTTTCTTTATGCCTTTTTGTGTTTCTTTGATACCTATGACGTGGCTCTGTTCTTATACATCCCGTCATTGTTGTATTGTGTCATAGTACATTTTTGTTTACATGTCTGTCTGATTTAGGTAATAACACAATGATGACTGCTGTATCCCTATTGTTGTCATTTTACCTATTATGTCCGTTTGTTTTGTTTACAAATCGTTGTCATATAATGGAATTTAATGCTATTGTCATACAGGTGAGATGTTTAGCTACATGTAGCTATAAAACCGGGATTAAAAACCAGGTTTATCCATATTTTCAACAAAAGAAAATGTACGTACCAAGTCAGGAAAAGTTGTTGTCCATTCGTTTGATGTGTTCGAATCTTTGATTTTGCCATTTAATAAGGGACTTTTCGTTTTGAATTTTTATCGGAGTATAGTTTTATTATATGTGATTTTACTTTTATTTATAACATCAATATCCTCACAAGACTATTTAAAGTATGCCACTGTTTTCACTTCATTGTATGTTGAATATCTTCACTAGACTATCTTAACTAGGTCACTGTTGTCACTTTATTCAATGTTGAGCATGTGAATGTACTATCTTCAATAGACTATTTCAAGTAGGCCACTGTTTTTAATTAATTATATGTTGAGCATGTAAGGTAAATATATCTTAAGTATTTAAACTAGGCTACTCTTATCACATAGTTCAATGTTGAGCATTTGAGATTAATATATAATATTATCTCTTCATTTAAACAAGGCTACTGTTGTCGCTTTATATATGCTGAGCATGCGGAATAATATCTTCACTAGATTATTTAAACTAGGTTACTATTGTCACTTTATTCTATGATGAGCACGTGATAATATATTCTTCACTTGACTATTCAAACCAGGTCATTGTTGTCAATTCATTCTATGTTCACTAGATTATCGGCGTAAATTGTTGGGCAACACAGTTCTCTTGGCTATTTACAATTAAAACGTTCGCAATATAATACAATTAAAATTATGTACAACTGGTGTTGCCTACTTCCTTTCAGAGCATGCCTTTAGGACAGCTCTAAATCTCCCAATTGTTTTGGCTGATGAATCTGATGTTTGTAAGTTGTTCTAATCCCTGATGGTCCTCTGAAAGAAAGATTGGTCGTACAATGTAGGCATCTGTACTTGTTCTCTCTTGGTAGAAGCCGTTTTTATCCTCTGGTTCGGTTATTATTTGGGGTTAAATATTGATGATGGTCTTTGTCTATAAGATCATTCTGGATCTTCAATGGCATGCATAGTCTGTTTGTTTTCCTCCGTTCTTCGAGGTCAATTTATAGTGTTTACCATTTTTGTGACACAGCCAAGTGTTCGGTCTGTGTAGTTGTTATTCATAAATCTTGCTGCTCTTTTCTGTTAAATTGCCTTGATTTTATTTTTGGTCGTTAGGGTCCATACTATATGCCTTTAAAGGTTTTGTACAGCCTTTTATATATTTCTAAGTACAAATCAAAGAGATCTATTACCTTTGCTTACTGTATTGTCTATGTGTCTATCCGAGGTTAGATTGTTGCTGATGGTCACTACAAGGTATTTGCTAGCTTTGATTCTGTCTAGATTGTGACCGTATAGTTTGTATGTTGTTTGTATCACTGGATGGTATTTTTGTGATATTCTAATGACAAGGTTTGTTTTTGGATTGAAACTCATTTGCCATTTGTTTTGCCAGTCTCCCATTGCCGATAAGTCTTTCTGGAGAAGTCCACTGTCTATTTGGTTGGTGATGGTACAAAAGAGTAGGCTGTCATCCGCGAATAATTTGGTCTCTGATGCTGTTTCTGGAATGTCGTTAATGTAGACCAGGAACAGTTATGGTCCAAGGACTGTACCGTGGAGTACACCAGAGAGTACTGGTTCTTGCGTGGAGGCAGCTTCCTCTAGTATTACGCTCTGCTTTCTGCTATGTAGAAAGTAGCAAATCCATTTGCTGATTTTGGGATTTACGCCATAGTATTACAGCTTGTGTAGCAGGCGGTGATGTTGTACCTTGTCAAAAGTTTTTCCAAAGTCTATCAGGATGATGTCTACTTGGCTGCTGCTTTTCAGTTTTGATTCAATGTCGTTGATGGTTATAATGTATTAAGTTGGGTTTCGCAAGATTGTCTTTTGCGGAATCCGTGTTGTACATCAGTAAGTATTTTATTTTTGTCCATGTGGTCCATAATGTTGCTATGTACAATATGTTCTAAGACCTAAGATGTGATGGAAGTTAGAGATACTGGTCTGTAATTAGATGCTAAGTGCCTTTCGTCTTTTTTGAAAAGGGGAACTACATGGGCATTTCTCCAATCTTGCGGGACTTCGCCAGTGTTTAATGATGCTTGGTATAGGTCTGTGTCTGTGAGTATAGAAGCAAGTTCTGCTACTGCCTTTAGTAAACAGGATGGTATTGAGTGTGGACCAGTAGCTTTATGAGGTTTCAGGTTTAAGACCTTCTTCTATGAGATGTGTTTGGAATTACAGGTAATAACATTTTTGTCAAAACGTGCATAATTTGCTAGTAGACTCAGTCCTTGCAAAAACCTAAAAGAAATCGTTATTTAGAGAATAAAAATAGAAAAATCACCACTACCTAAATCGCGATGTACCGAAAACAAAGTCATGCCGCTTTCATTGCAGCTGTAAAACAAATCAATATCCAGGTCGATCGATTAATTGTTTGTTAAAAAAGTCACCTGTATTAAACACTGTGCTCGCACTTAAATGGCACTAAATTTCCTTGTTAAAAATATGCTTTTAGTACACGATTTTCATCTTAATTGTTTTGTTTTTCTCCAACTATTATCATATTATCAAGATATATCCGTTGCCTTGACACTGTTCTTTGCAGAATTTTAATGATTTATTTCGTAGACTCTAAAGAGTTAAATGTTATCATTATGTCGCGTGTAATTAACCAATCAGAAACCTCATTTACTCTGCTTAATTGCATTTTAATTCGTGTAACCTGGTTGAAACCCTGATAGTAAAGATCTGGTAACTGATTCTTGGATTGAACTAAACGATTAGAGAAACAAGCGAATATATTTTACGTTGAATTGAGGTGTTTTCCCTCAGGCCAAAATATAATAACATAATTAACCCTTTGACCACAGTGGTTTTAGAATAAATGTTGCGTTGTACGCGGTTTGTGCTAGAAATTTCAGGAAATGCAAACTACATTTTCATGTTCTGAAACAGTTCCGAATGATGTTTTCTATGTCCCACTGAGGGGCATTATGTTTTTTCGGTCGGTGCATCCGTTCGATCGTTTGGCCTCCGTTTGTCCCACTTCAGGTTCAAGTTTTTGGTCAATAGATATAGGAAGATGTGGTGTGGGTGCCAATGAGACAACTCTCCATCCAAATAACAATTTATAAAAGTAAACCATTATAGGTCAAGGTACGGCCTTCAACAAGGTTGTTTTGATGAAGATGAAGTCCAATCAATTTGACTGACTTAGTATACATGTTCTATATGAGATCACCTTTCTAATTTTAATGCCAAATTAGAGGTTTGACCCCAATTTCACGGCCCTTTGGACATAGCAAATGATAGCGCGAGTGTACTATGACCACAATTTTGTTCTTTCTTGAGACACTGCAAAACATGTAATAAAACTATGACAAGGTTTCAAAGTCAATCATCAATTTCCATAGCATTGAGATGTGTAATATAACTGCATACCAAGTTTGATTGACTTACTATTTATACATTTAGGTAGTTCCCCTAAAATTGGCCAAATCACAAATTTAACAAGCTTAAGTAGATGTGTGCGCCGGGAGAGTTTGGGGAATTTAATTGGTTTAGTAAACTTGTAAATGATCAAACTCATCAATCCGTTAAACATTTTATATTCAATTAACAAGGCTCCGTATTAGGTCCCCTACTATTTCTTATTTATGTAAATGACATAGCTGATAATTTGACAAGTCTAACTCGATTGTTTGCTGATGATACATCTCTTTCTTATTCCAGCAATAACCCTTACACTATAGAGGAAGTCTTAAACAGCGATTTAGAACAAATTTCAGTATGGTCTAAAGATTGGCTTATTAATTTTAACCCTAATAAGACAAAGGCTATGATATTCTCCTGCCATACTTCCCCAGATGATATTGAAATAGAATTTCAAAACCAATTAGTAGAATTTGTCTCCTGTCATAAACACTTAGGGATTACTTTTGATTCCAATGGTAAATTCCATACCCATATAGAAAATATTTTAAAGTGTGCAAGCACAAGATTAAATGTTCTTAAAAAAATGAAATATGTATTGAATAGAAATTATCTTGCTCGTATATATTTAACTTTTATAAGACCCGTTATGGAATATGCATGTGAGTTATGGATGGTTGTACTCAACAAGAAGCCGACAATTTAGAACATGTTCAGTTAGAAGCAGGGAGGTTAGTAACTGGGTTGCCCGTGTTTGCTAGTCGGGAAGCTATATATTTTGAAACTGGCTGGCAATTGCTTGTAGACAGAAGAAAATCCAGAAAGCTCAATATGTTTTATTCTTTACATAATGGGACTGCCCCTGATTATCTCTGTGATTTAATGCCCCCGCTTGTTGGTCAAGTATCT
>NW_027268160.1:0-17500 GCF_963676685.1 Mytilus edulis
CAAACACACATAAAACTGTTTAAATAGTGCCAAAACCACATAATTTGATGACCTTGACCTTTGACCTTGTGACCTTCGTCAAGGTCATTGCTCCACAAGGTCATTGCAAAAGACCCTATGGGTCAAGGACCTTTGTTTAAGAGTTTTGCCTAAAAATGGCTTTTAAAAACCATCGATGGGAGTTATGTCCCTTACATGATGGTAAAATCAATATAGTCATAATGTGAAAAAGTTGCCCTTGAAGTATTTAACATTTTTCACTGCTTAAATTTTCTGTATCTATAACCATTCAAGAATTATAGGGAAATCAAAGAGATATGAAAATCTAAAATATGACCTTGACCTTTGACCTTGACCTAATTTTCTAAGTTAGGACCCAGGGGACTCAAATAAAAACATTCCAGGGTTATACGGTTAACGGTTTATGAGTTAAAAAAACATACCGACAAATTTTATTCCGTAAAGATAGATAACTCCAATAAAATTTCATCGAATCGCTTCGATCCAAATTAGCCAAAATTTTCTGAGGATCGTAACGAACAATTTGTAAAAAGAATTTTGTCCGCTATCTTTTTTTGTTACGAAGGAGATGCACACACATGATAAACAGTGAATAGGGAGATAACTCTTACAGAGAAAATTGTTCGTCTTAGCAGAGGTGAAAATTTAAAAGCGCATAAAACTATACGATTACAATATGAGAAATATCTAAGCGACATATTGCGAAGCAAACATTTATCGCAAGAACAAAAATTTGGCGGAAAAAAAAAAATAATAATAATAATAATAATAATCAGAACAAAAACAATAAGTCTTTCCACAGAAAAGTGGAAAGACTTAATAATAATAATAATCAGAACAAATACAATAAGTCTTTCCACAGAAAAGTGAAAAGACTTAATAATCAGAACAAATACAATAGGCTTTCCACAGAAAAGTGGAAAGACCTAATAATCAGAAGAAAAACAAATATAAAGCAATTGTTTTGAAAACAATTGTTAGGCAGTCTTTCCCCTCTGATGAATGGGTAATTGATTTTTTATTGATTGATTTGGAAAAAAGGGGGGGGGGGGGTATTTGTTTATTTGTTTGTTTTGTTTGCTTTGGTATTGGGTCTATATTTATTATGTTACCGGAGAAGTTTCATGTTTAGTTTGGAAAGTTTTTCTTTTATTTTAGATACAGGCGCGCGCGCAAGATTGAGGAGACATCACGTGACGCGGGTTTATATTAGAAAAACTTAGTCTTTTAATTTCTTTTTAGGTCGGGACCTTGAACAGACAACAAGTCTAGAGATGGAATGTACACAATGTAATTTCTTTTGTCATTGTAGGAAATTGACATTTTGATCACAGTTCAACAGCAGTGCATGTTTTGGATTTAATCGATCCGGTGTAACTTTAAAACACATTTAATGATTATTTTTTGATAATGTCCATTTTTCAGCACCTGTTTGTAACACAGATTAGTATTTCAATCTCGGAGCGGACATTTTATTGTAGGTTTTTACTGAGATTGACGGACCTAGCAAGCGATTTTTACTGCATTGCCATTTCTTTTTTCTAGGAAAAGTCTTGAGAGATATCTGCAAAAAGTTTTTTTATGAACCTTCAGTACATGTATGCCCTGCTGACTGCAAATTTTCAGGTCGATTGGACTTGTAGTTTCAGAGAATATGTGGATTTTTTTTTCAGAAGAGACGTAAGAACAATAATAAAATAAAAATGTTCTTGAATAATTGAGAGTTTGTTGTTCTTCAATAAACTGTCATAAATAAACAGTCATGCATATTGATTGATTGATTAGTTGGTTGATTGATTGGTTGGGTTGGTTGGTTGGGTTTGTTGGTTGGTTGATTAAACACGTTTGATAGGGTCACTTAGAACAAGGGGAAAAAGACCTCAAGAGACCTTGCATCCCGTATTAAACGCATGACACGGAAACATACATTAAGTGATTGATTGGTTGGTTGGTTAAACACGTTGGTTAAACATGTTGATTTAACACGTTGGTTAAACACGTTGGCTGGTTAAACACGTTTGATAGGCTCAATTTAAACAAGCGAAAAAAAAAAACATCTTGGATCCCGTATTTAACACATGAAACGGAAACATGCATTGATTTATTTATTGGTTGGTTGGTTGGTTAAACACGTTGGTTAAACATGTCGGTTAAACACGTAGTTTAAACACGTTGGCTGGTTAAACACGTTTGATAGGCTCAATTTTAACAAACGAAAAAAACCCATCTCGGATCCCGTTTTTAACACATGAAACGGAAACATGCATTGATTGATTGATTGGTTGTTTGGTTGGTTGGTTAAACACGTTGGTTAAACCCATTGGATAGGCTCAAAATTGGATCCCGTATTTAACACATGAAACGGAAACATGCATTGATTGATTGATTGATTGGTTGGTTGGTTAAACACGTTGGTTAAACATGTTGGTTAAACATATTGGTTAAACACCTTGGTTAAACATATTGGTTAAACACCTTGGTTAAACATAATGGTTTAAACACGTTGGCTGGTTAAACACGTTGGATAGGCTCAATTTAAACAAGCGAAAAAAAAAACCATCTTGGATCCGTATTTAACACATGAAACGGAAACATGCATTGATTGATTGATTGATTGATTGGTTGGTTGGTTGGGTGGTTGGTTGGTTGGTTAAACATGTTGGTTAAACACGTTGGTTAAACACGTTGGCTGGTTAAACACGTTAGATAGGCTCAATTTAAACAAGCGAAAAAAACCATCTTGGATCCCGTATTTAACACATGAAACGCAAACATGCATTGATTGATTGATTGGTTGGTTGGTTGGTTGGTTGGTAAGTTGGTTAAACACGTTGGTTAAACACGTTGGTTAAACACGTTTGCTGGTTAACACGTTAGATAGGCTCAATTTAAACGAGCGAAAAAAACCATCTTGGATCCCGTATTTAACACATGAAACGGAAACATGCATTGATTGATTGATTGATTGGTTGGGTGGTTGGTTGGTTGGTTGGTTGGTTGGTTGGTTAAACATGTTGGTTAAACACGTTGGTTAAACACGTTGGCTGGTTAAACACGTTAGATAGGCCTCAATTTAAACGAGCGAAAAAAAAAACATCTTGGATCCCGTATTTAACACATGAAACGGAAACATGCATTGATTGATTGATTGATTGATTGATTGGTTGGTTGGTTGGTTGGTTGGTTGGTTGGTTGGTTGGTTGTTGGTTAAACACGTTAGTTAAACATATTTGTTAAACATGTTGGTTAAACACGTTTGATAGGCTCAATTAAAACAAGCGAAAAAAAAGAGACCTTGAATCCCGTATCAAACACATGAAACGGAAACATTGATTGATTGATTGATTGGTTGGTTGGTTGGTTGGTTGGTTGGTTGGTTGGTTGGTTGAAATTCAAACACACATAAAACTGTTTAAATAGTGCCAAAACCACATAATTTGATGACCTTGACCTTTGACCTTGTGACCTTCGTCAAGGTCATTGCTCCACAAGGTCATTGCAAAAGACCCTATGGGTCAAGGACCTTTTGTTAAGAGTTTTGCCTAAAAAATGGCTTTTTAAAAACCATCGATGGGAGTTATGTCCCTTACATGATGGTAAAATCAATATAGTCATAATGTGAAAAAGTTGCCCCCTTGAAGTATTTAACATTTTTCACTGCTTAAATTTTCTGTATCTATAACCATTCAAGAATTATAGGGAAATCAAAGAGATATGAAAATCTAAAATATGACCTTGACCTTTGACCTTGACCTAATTTTCTAAGTTAGGACCCAGGGGACTCAAATAAAAACATTCCAGGGTTATACGGTTAACGGTTTATGAGTTAAAAAAACATACCGACAAATTTATTCCGTAAAGATAGATAACTCCAATAAAATTTCATCGAATCGCTTCGATCCAAATTAGCCAAAATTTTCTGAGGATGTAACGAACAATTTGTAAAAAGAATTTTGTCGCTATCTTTTTTTGTTACGAAGGAGATGCACACACATGATAAACAGTGAATAGGGAGATAACTCTTACAGAGAAAATTGTTCGTCCTTAGCAGGGTGAAATTTAAAAGCGCATAAACTATACGATACAATATGAGAAATATCTAAGCGACATATTGCGAAGCAAACATTTATCGCAAGAACAAAATTTGGCGGAAAAAAAAAAAATAATAATAATAATAATAATAATCAGAACAAAAACAATAAGTCTTTCCACAGAAAAGTGGAAAGACTTAATAATAATAATAATCAGAACAAATACAATAAGTCTTTCCACAGAAAAGTGAAAAGACTTAATAATCAGAACAAATACAATAGGCTTTCCACAGAAAAGTGGAAAGACCTAATAATCAGAAGAAAAACAAATATAAAGCAATTGTTTTGAAAACAATTGTTAGGCAGTCCTTTCCCCTCTGATGAATGGGTAATTGATTTTTTATTGATTGATTTGGAAAAAAGGGGGGGGGGGGGGTATTTGTTTATTTGTTTGTTTGTTTGCTTTGGTATTGGGTCTATATTATTATGTTACCGGAGAAGTTTCATGTTTAGTTTGGAAAGTTTTTCTTTTATTTTAGATACAGCGCGCGCGCAAGATTGAGGAGACATCACGTGACGCGGGTTTATATTAAGAAAAACTTAGTCTTTTAATTTCTTTTTAGGTCGGGACCTTGAACAGACAACAAGTCTAGAGATGGAATGTACACAATGTAATTTCTTTTGTCATTGTAGGAAATTGACATTTTGATCACAGTTCAACAGCAGTTGCATGTTTTGGATTTAATCGATCCGG
Organism: Mytilus edulis; assembly: GCF_963676685.1. NCBI lineage: Eukaryota > Metazoa > Mollusca > Bivalvia > Mytilida > Mytilidae > Mytilus > Mytilus edulis. The sequence goes on from NW_027268160.1 coordinate 4,807, forward strand.
TGTAACTTTAAAACACATTTAATGATTATTTTTTGATAATGTCCATTTTTCAGCACCTGTTTGTAACACAGATTAGTATTTCAATCTCGGAGCGGACATTTTATTGTAGGTTTTTACTGAGATTGACGGACCTAGCCAAGCGATTTTTACTGCATTGCCATTTCTTTTTTCTAGGAAAAGTCTTGAGAGATATCTGCAAAAAGTTTTTTTATGAACCTTCAGTACATGTATGCCCTGCTGACTGCAAATTTTCAGGTCGATTGGACTTGTAGTTTCAGAGAATATGTGGATTTTTTTTCAGAAGAGACGTAAGAACAATAATAAAATAAAAATGTTCTTGAATAATTGAGAGTTTGTTTCTTCAATAAACTGTCATAAATAAACAGTCATGCATATTGATTGATTGATTAGTTGGTTGATTGATTGGTTGGTTGGTTGGTTGGTTGGTTGGTTTGTTGGTTGGTTGATTAAACACGTTTGATAGGGTCACTTAGAACAAGGGAAAAAGACCTCAAGAGACCTTGCATCCCGTATTAAAACGCATGACACGGAAACATACATTAAGTGATTGATTGGTTGGTTGGTTAAACACGTTGGTTAAACATGTTGATTTAACACGTTGGTTAAACACGTTGGCTGGTTAAACACGTTTGATAGGCTCAATTTAAACAAGCGAAAAAAAAACATCTTGGATCCCGTATTTAACACATGAAACGGAAACATGCATTGATTTATTTATTGGTTGGTTGGTTGGTTAAACACGTTGGTTAAACATGTCGGTTAAACACGTAGTTTAAACACGTTGGCTGGTTAAACACGTTTGATAGGCTCAATTTTAACAAACGAAAAAAACCCATCTCGGATCCCGTTTTTAACACATGAAACGGAAACATGCATTGATTGATTGATTGGTTGTTTGGTTGGTTGGTTAAACACGTTGGTTAAACCCATTGGATAGGCTCAAAATTGGATCCCGTATTTAACACATGAAACGGAAACATGCATTGATTGATTGATTGATTGGTTGGTTGGTTAAACACGTTGGTTAAACATGTTGGTTAAACATATTGGTTAAACACCTTGGTTAAACATATTGGTTAAACACCTTGGTTAAACATAATGGTTAAACACGTTGCTGGTTAAACACGTTGGATAGGCTCAATTTAAACAAGCGAAAAAAAACCATCTTGGATCCCGTATTTAACACATGAAACGGAAACATGCATTGATTGATTGATTGATTTGATTGGTTGGTTGGTTGGGTGGTTGGTTGGTTGGTTAAACATGTTGGTTAAACACGTTGGTTAAACACGTTGGCTGGTTAAACACGTTAGATAGGCTCAATTTAAACAAGCGAAAAAAACCATCTTGGATCCCGTATTTAACACATGAAACGCAAACATGCATTGATTGATTGATTGGTTGGTTGGTTGGTTGGTTGGTAAGTTGGGTTAAACACGTTGGTTAAACACGTTGGTTAAACACGTTTGCTGGTTAACACGTTAGATAGGCTCAATTTAAACGAGCGAAAAAAACCATCTTGGATCCCGTATTTAACACATGAAACGGAAACATGCATTGATTGATTGATTGATTGGTTGGGTGGTTGGTTGGTTGGTTGGTTGGTTGGTTGGTTAAACATGTTGGTTAAACACGTTGGTTAAACACGTTGGCTGGTTAAACACGTTAGATAGGCTCAATTTAAACGAGCGAAAAAAAAAACATCTTGGATCCCGTATTTAACACATGAAACGGAAACATGCATTGATTGATTGATTGATTGATTGATTGGTTGGTTGGTTGGTTGGTTGGTTGGTTGGTTGGTTGGTTGTTGGTTAAACACGTTAGTTAAACATATTTGTTAAACATGTTGGTTAAACACGTTTGATAGGCTCAATTAAAACAAGCGAAAAAAAAGAGACCTTGAATCCCGTATCAAACACATGAAACGGAAACATTGATTGATTGATTGATTGGTTGGTTGGTTGGTTGGTTGGTTGGTTGGTTGGTTGGTTGAAATTCAAACACACATAAAACTGTTTAAATAGTGCCAAAACCACATAATTTGATGACCTTGACCTTTGACCTTGTGACCTTCGTCAAGGTCATTGCTCCACAAGGTCATTGCAAAAGACCCTATGGGTCAAGGACCTTTTGTTTAAGAGTTTTGCCTAAAAATGGCTTTTTAAAAACCATCGATGGGAGTTATGTCCCTTACATGATGGTAAAATCAATATAGTCATAATGTGAAAAAGTTGCCCCTTGAAGTATTTAACATTTTTCACTGCTTAAATTTTCTGTATCTATAACCATTCAAGAATTATAGGGAAATCAAAGAGATATGAAAATCTAAAATATGACCTTGACCTTTGACCTTGACCTAATTTTCTAAGTTAGGACCCAGGGGACTCAAATAAAAACATTCCAGGGTTATACGGTTAACGGTTTATGAGTTAAAAAAACATACCGACAAATTTATTCCGTAAAGATAGATAACTCCAATAAAATTTCATCGAATCGCTTCGATCCAAATTAGCCAAAATTTTCTGAGGATGTAACGAACAATTTGTAAAAAGAATTTTGTCGCTATCTTTTTTTGTTACGAAGGAGATGCACACACATGATAAACAGTGAATAGGGAGATAACTCTTACAGAGAAAATTGTTCGTCTTAGCAGGGTGAAATTTAAAAGCGCATAAACTATACGATACAATATGAGAAATATCTAAGCGACATATTGCGAAGCAAACATTTATCGCAAGAACAAAATTTGGCGGAAAAAAAAAAAATAATAATAATAATAATAATAATCAGAACAAAAACAATAAGTCTTTCCACAGAAAAGTGGAAAGACTTAATAATAATAATAATCAGAACAAATACAATAAGTCTTTCCACAGAAAAGTGAAAAGACTTAATAATCAGAACAAATACAATAGGCTTTCCACAGAAAAGTGGAAAGACCTAATAATCAGAAGAAAAACAAATATAAAGCAATTGTTTTGAAAACAATTGTTAGGCAGTCTTTCCCCTCTGATGAATGGGTAATTGATTTTTTATTGATTGATTTGGAAAAAAAGGGGGGGGGGGGGGTATTTGTTTATTTGTTTGTTTGTTTGCTTTGGTATTGGGTCTATATTATTATGTTACCGGAGAAGTTTCATGTTTAGTTTGGAAAGTTTTTCTTTTATTTTAGATACAGCGCGCGCGCAAGATTGAGGAGACATCACGTGACGCGGGTTTATATTAAGAAAAACTTAGTCTTTTAATTTCTTTTTAGGTCGGGACCTTGAACAGACAACAAGTCTAGAGATGGAATGTACACAATGTAATTTCTTTTGTCATTGTAGGAAATTGACATTTTGATCACAGTTCAACAGCAGTGCATGTTTTGGATTTAATCGATCCGGTGTAACTTTAAAACACATTTAATGATTATTTTTTGATAATGTCCATTTTTCAGCACCTGTTTGTAACACAGATTAGTATTTCAATCTCGGAGCGGACATTTTATTGTAGGTTTTTACTGAGATTGACGGACCTAGCAAGCGATTTTTACTGCATTGCCATTTCTTTTTTCTAGGAAAAGTCTTGAGAGATATCTGCAAAAAGTTTTTTTATGAACCTTCAGTACATGTATGCCCTGCTGACTGCAAATTTTCAGGTCGATTGGACTTGTAGTTTCAGAGAATATGTGGATTTTTTTTCAGAAGAGACGTAAGAACAATAATAAAATAAAAATGTTCTTGAATAATTGAGAGTTTGTTTCTTCAATAAACTGTCATAAATAAACAGTCATGCATATTGATTGATTGATTAGTTGGTTGATTGATTGGTTGGTTGGTTGGTTGGTTGTTGTTTGTTGGTTGGTTGATTAAACACGTTTGATAGGGTCACTTAGAACAAGGGGAAAAAGACCTCAAGAGACCTTGCATCCCGTATTAAACGCATGACACGGAAACATACATTAAGTGATTGATTGGTTGGTTGGTTAAACACGTTGGTTAAACATGTTGATTTAACACGTTGGTTAAACACGTTGGCTGGTTAAACACGTTTGATAGGCTCAATTTAAACAAGCGAAAAAAAAACATCTTGGATCCCGTATTTAACACATGAAACGGAAACATGCATTGATTTATTTATTGGTTGGTTGGTTGGTTAAACACGTTGGTTAAACATGTCGGTTAAACACGTAGTTTAAACACGTTGGCTGGTTAAACACGTTTGATAGGCTCAATTTTAACAAACGAAAAAAACCCATCTCGGATCCCGTTTTTAACACATGAAACGGAAACATGCATTGATTGATTGATTGGTTGTTTGGTTGGTTGGTTAAACACGTTGGTTAAACCCATTGGATAGGCTCAAAATTGGATCCCGTATTTAACACATGAAACGGAAACATGCATTGATTGATTGATTGATTGGTTGGTTGGTTAAACACGTTGGTTAAACATGTTGGTTAAACATATTGGTTAAACACCTTGGTTAAACATATTGGTTAAACACCTTGGTTAAACATAATGGTTAAACACGTTGGCTGGTTAAACACGTTGGATAGGCTCAATTTAAACAAGCGAAAAAAAAACCATCTTGGATCCCGTATTTAACACATGAAACGGAAACATGCATTGATTGATTGATTGATTGATTGGTTGGTTGGTTGGGTGGTTGGTTGGTTGGTTAAACATGTTGGTTAAACACGTTGGTTAAACACGTTGGCTGGTTAAACACGTTAGATAGGCTCAATTTAAACAAGCGAAAAAAACCATCTTGGATCCCGTATTTAACACATGAAACGCAAACATGCATTGATTGATTGATTGGTTGGTTGGTTGGTTGGTTGGTAAGTTGGTTAAACACGTTGGTTAAACACGTTGGTTAAACACGTTTGCTGGTTAACACGTTAGATAGGCTCAATTTAAACGAGCGAAAAAAACCATCTTGGATCCCGTATTTAACACATGAAACGGAAACATGCATTGATTGATTGATTGATTGGTTGGGTGGTTGGTTGGTTGGTTGGTTGGTTGGTTGGTTAAACATGTTGGTTAAACACGTTGGTTAAACACGTTGGCTGGTTAAACACGTTAGATAGGCTCAATTTAAACGAGCGAAAAAAAAAACATCTTGGATCCCGTATTTAACACATGAAACGGAAACATGCATTGATTGATTGATTGATTGATTGATTGGTTGGTTGGTTGGTTGGTTGGTTGGTTGGTTGGTTGGTTGTTGGTTAAACACGTTAGTTAAACATATTTGTTAAACATGTTGGTTAAACACGTTTGATAGGCTCAATTAAAACAAGCGAAAAAAAAGAGACCTTGAATCCCGTATCAAACACATGAAACGGAAACATTGATTGATTGATTGATTGGTTGGTTGGTTGGTTGGTTGGTTGGTTGGTTGGTTGGTTGAAATTCAAACACACATAAAACTGTTTAAATAGTGCCAAAACCACATAATTTGATGACCTTGACCTTTGACCTTGTGACCTTCGTCAAGGTCATTGCTCCACAAGGTCATTGCAAAAGACCCTATGGGTCAAGGACCTTTTGTTTAAGAGTTTTGCCTAAAAATGGCTTTTTAAAAACCATCGATGGGAGTTATGTCCCTTACATGATGGTAAAATCAATATAGTCATAATGTGAAAAAGTTGCCCCTTGAAGTATTTAACATTTTTCACTGCTTAAATTTTCTGTATCTATAACCATTCAAGAATTATAGGGAAATCAAAGAGATATGAAAATCTAAAATATGACCTTGACCTTTGACCTTGACCTAATTTTCTAAGTTAGGACCCAGGGGACTCAAATAAAAACATTCCAGGGTTATACGGTTAACGGTTTATGAGTTAAAAAAACATACCGACAAATTTATTCCGTAAAGATAGATAACTCCAATAAAATTTCATCGAATCGCTTCGATCCAAATTAGCCAAAATTTTCTGAGGATGTAACGAACAATTTGTAAAAAGAATTTTGTCGCTATCTTTTTTTGTTACGAAGGAGATGCACACACATGATAAACAGTGAATAGGGAGATAACTCTTACAGAGAAAATTGTTCGTCTTAGCAGGGTGAAATTTAAAAGCGCATAAACTATACGATACAATATGAGAAATATCTAAGCGACATATTGCGAAGCAAACATTTATCGCAAGAACAAAATTTGGCGGAAAAAAAAAAATAATAATAATAATAATAATAATCAGAACAAAAACAATAAGTCTTTCCACAGAAAAGTGGAAAGACTTAATAATAATAATAATCAGAACAAATACAATAAGTCTTTCCACAGAAAAGTGAAAAGACTTAATAATCAGAACAAATACAATAGGCTTTCCACAGAAAAGTGGAAAGACCTAATAATCAGAAGAAAAACAAATATAAAGCAATTGTTTTGAAAACAATTGTTAGGCAGTCTTTCCCCTCTGATGAATGGGTAATTGATTTTTTATTGATTGATTTGGAAAAAAGGGGGGGGGGGGGTATTTGTTTATTTGTTTGTTTGTTTGCTTTGGTATTGGGTCTATATTATTATGTTACCGGAGAAGTTTCATGTTTAGTTTGGAAAGTTTTTCTTTTATTTTAGATACAGCGCGCGCGCAAGATTGAGGAGACATCACGTGACGCGGGTTTATATTAAGAAAAACTTAGTCTTTTAATTTCTTTTTAGGTCGGGACCTTGAACAGACAACAAGTCTAGAGATGGAATGTACACAATGTAATTTCTTTTGTCATTGTAGGAAATTGACATTTTGATCACAGTTCAACAGCAGTGCATGTTTTGGATTTAATCGATCCGGTGTAACTTTAAAACACATTTAATGATTATTTTTTGATAATGTCCATTTTTCAGCACCTGTTTGTAACACAGATTAGTATTTCAATCTCGGAGCGGACATTTTATTGTAGGTTTTTACTGAGATTGACGGACCTAGCAAGCGATTTTTACTGCATTGCCATTTCTTTTTTCTAGGAAAAGTCTTGAGAGATATCTGCAAAAAGTTTTTTTTATGAACCTTCAGTACATGTATGCCCTGCTGACTGCAAATTTTCAGGTCGATTGGACTTGTAGTTTCAGAGAATATGTGGATTTTTTTTCAGAAGAGACGTAAGAACAATAATAAAATAAAAATGTTCTTGAATAATTGAGAGTTTGTTTCTTCAATAAACTGTCATAAATAAACAGTCATGCATATTGATTGATTGATTAGTTGGTTGATTGATTGGTTGGTTGGTTGGTTGGTTGGTTGGTTTGTTGGTTGGTTGATTAAACACGTTTGATAGGGTCACTTAGAACAAGGGGAAAAAGACCTCAAGAGACCTTGCATCCCGTATTAAACGCATGACACGGAAACATACATTAAGTGATTGATTGGTTGGTTGGTTAAACACGTTGGTTAAACATGTTGATTTAACACGTTGGTTAAACACGTTGGCTGGTTAAACACGTTTGATAGGCTCAATTTAAACAAGCGAAAAAAAAACATCTTGGATCCCGTATTTAACACATGAAACGGAAACATGCATTGATTTATTTATTGGTTGGTTGGTTGGTTAAACACGTTGGTTAAACATGTCGGTTAAACACGTAGTTTAAACACGTTGGCTGGTTAAACACGTTTGATAGGCTCAATTTTAACAAACGAAAAAAACCCATCTCGGATCCCGTTTTTAACACATGAAACGGAAACATGCATTGATTGATTGATTGGTTGTTTGGTTGGTTGGTTAAACACGTTGGTTAAACCCATTGGATAGGCTCAAAATTGGATCCCGTATTTAACACATGAAACGGAAACATGCATTGATTGATTGATTGATTGGTTGGTTGGTTAAACACGTTGGTTAAACATGTTGGTTAAACATATTGGTTAAACACCTTGGTTAAACATATTGGTTAAACACCTTGGTTAAACATAATGGTTAAACACGTTGGCTGGTTAAACACGTTGGATAGGCTCAATTTAAACAAGCGAAAAAAAAACCATCTTGGATCCCGTATTTAACACATGAAACGGAAACATGCATTGATTGATTGATTGATTGATTGGTTGGTTGGTTGGGTGGTTGGTTGGTTGGTTAAACATGTTGGTTAAACACGTTGGTTAAACACGTTGGCTGGTTAAACACGTTAGATAGGCTCAATTTAAACAAGCGAAAAAAACCATCTTGGATCCCGTATTTAACACATGAAACGCAAACATGCATTGATTGATTGATTGGTTGGTTGGTTGGTTGGTTGGTAAGTTGGTTAAACACGTTGGTTAAACACGTTGGTTAAACACGTTTGCTGGTTAACACGTTAGATAGGCTCAATTTAAACGAGCGAAAAAAACCATCTTGGATCCCGTATTTAACACATGAAACGGAAACATGCATTGATTGATTGATTGATTGGTTGGGTGGTTGGTTGGTTGGTTGGTTGGTTGGTTGGTTAAACATGTTGGTTAAACACGTTGGTTAAACACGTTGGCTGGTTAAACACGTTAGATAGGCTCAATTTAAACGAGCGAAAAAAAAAACATCTTGGATCCCGTATTTAACACATGAAACGGAAACATGCATTGATTGATTGATTGATTGATTGATTGGTTGGTTGGTTGGTTGGTTGGTTGGTTGGTTGGTTGGTTGTTGGTTAAACACGTTAGTTAAACATATTTGTTAAACATGTTGGTTAAACACGTTTGATAGGCTCAATTAAAACAAGCGAAAAAAAAGAGACCTTGAATCCCGTATCAAACACATGAAACGGAAACATTGATTGATTGATTGATTGGTTGGTTGGTTGGTTGGTTGGTTGGTTGGTTGGTTGGTTGAAATTCAAACACACATAAAACTGTTTAAATAGTGCCAAAACCACATAATTTGATGACCTTGACCTTTGACCTTGTGACCTTCGTCAAGGTCATTGCTCCACAAGGTCATTGCAAAAGACCCTATGGGTCAAGGACCTTTTGTTTAAGAGTTTTGCCTAAAAATGGCTTTTTAAAAACCATCGATGGGAGTTATGTCCCTTACATGATGGTAAAATCAATATAGTCATAATGTGAAAAAGTTGCCCCTTGAAGTATTTAACATTTTTCACTGCTTAAATTTTCTGTATCTATAACCATTCAAGAATTATAGGGAAATCAAAGAGATATGAAAATCTAAAATATGACCTTGACCTTTGACCTTGACCTAATTTTCTAAGTTAGGACCCAGGGGACTCAAATAAAAACATTCCAGGGTTATACGGTTAACGGTTTATGAGTTAAAAAAACATACCGACAAATTTATTCCGTAAAGATAGATAACTCCAATAAAATTTCATCGAATCGCTTCGATCCAAATTAGCCAAAATTTTCTGAGGATGTAACGAACAATTTGTAAAAAGAATTTTGTCGCTATCTTTTTTTGTTACGAAGGAGATGCACACACATGATAAACAGTGAATAGGGAGATAACTCTTACAGAGAAAATTGTTCGTCTTAGCAGGGTGAAATTTAAAAGCGCATAAACTATACGATACAATATGAGAAATATCTAAGCGACATATTGCGAAGCAAACATTTATCGCAAGAACAAAATTTGGCGGAAAAAAAAAAATAATAATAATAATAATAATAATCAGAACAAAAACAATAAGTCTTTCCACAGAAAAGTGGAAAGACTTAATAATAATAATAATCAGAACAAATACAATAAGTCTTTCCACAGAAAAGTGAAAAGACTTAATAATCAGAACAAATACAATAGGCTTTCCACAGAAAAGTGGAAAGACCTAATAATCAGAAGAAAAACAAATATAAAGCAATTGTTTTGAAAACAATTGTTAGGCAGTCTTTCCCCTCTGATGAATGGGTAATTGATTTTTTATTGATTGATTTGGAAAAAAGGGGGGGGGGGGGTATTTGTTTATTTGTTTGTTTGTTTGCTTTGGTATTGGGTCTATATTATTATGTTACCGGAGAAGTTTCATGTTTAGTTTGGAAAGTTTTTCTTTTATTTTAGATACAGCGCGCGCGCAAGATTGAGGAGACATCACGTGACGCGGGTTTATATTAAGAAAAACTTAGTCTTTTAATTTCTTTTTAGGTCGGGACCTTGAACAGACAACAAGTCTAGAGATGGAATGTACACAATGTAATTTCTTTTGTCATTGTAGGAAATTGACATTTTGATCACAGTTCAACAGCAGTGCATGTTTTGGATTTAATCGATCCGGTGTAACTTTAAAACACATTTAATGATTATTTTTTGATAATGTCCATTTTTCAGCACCTGTTTGTAACACAGATTAGTATTTCAATCTCGGAGCGGACATTTTATTGTAGGTTTTTACTGAGATTGACGGACCTAGCAAGCGATTTTTACTGCATTGCCATTTCTTTTTTCTAGGAAAAGTCTTGAGAGATATCTGCAAAAAGTTTTTTTATGAACCTTCAGTACATGTATGCCCTGCTGACTGCAAATTTTCAGGTCGATTGGACTTGTAGTTTCAGAGAATATGTGGATTTTTTTTCAGAAGAGACGTAAGAACAATAATAAAATAAAAATGTTCTTGAATAATTGAGAGTTTGTTTCTTCAATAAACTGTCATAAATAAACAGTCATGCATATTGATTGATTGATTAGTTGGTTGATTGATTGGTTGGTTGGTTGGTTGGTTTGTTGGTTGGTTGATTAAACACGTTTGATAGGGTCACTTAGAACAAGGGGAAAAAGACCTCAAGAGACCTTGCATCCCGTATTAAACGCATGACACGGAAACATACATTAAGTGATTGATTGGTTGGTTGGTTAAACACGTTGGTTAAACATGTTGATTTAACACGTTGGTTAAACACGTTGGCTGGTTAAACACGTTTGATAGGCTCAATTTAAACAAGCGAAAAAAAAACATCTTGGATCCCGTATTTAACACATGAAACGGAAACATGCATTGATTTATTTATTGGTTGGTTGGTTGGTTAAACACGTTGGTTAAACATGTCGGTTAAACACGTAGTTTAAACACGTTGGCTGGTTAAACACGTTTGATAGGCTCAATTTTAACAAACGAAAAAAACCCATCTCGGATCCCGTTTTTAACACATGAAACGGAAACATGCATTGATTGATTGATTGGTTGTTTGGTTGGTTGGTTAAACACGTTGGTTAAACCCATTGGATAGGCTCAAAATTGGATCCCGTATTTAACACATGAAACGGAAACATGCATTGATTGATTGATTGATTGGTTGGTTGGTTAAACACGTTGGTTAAACATGTTGGTTAAACATATTGGTTAAACACCTTGGTTAAACATATTGGTTAAACACCTTGGTTAAACATAATGGTTAAACACGTTGGCTGGTTAAACACGTTGGATAGGCTCAATTTAAACAAGCGAAAAAAAAACCATCTTGGATCCCGTATTTAACACATGAAACGGAAACATGCATTGATTGATTGATTGATTGATTGGTTGGTTGGTTGGGTGGTTGGTTGGTTGGTTAAACATGTTGGTTAAACACGTTGGTTAAACACGTTGGCTGGTTAAACACGTTAGATAGGCTCAATTTAAACAAGCGAAAAAAACCATCTTGGATCCCGTATTTAACACATGAAACGCAAACATGCATTGATTGATTGATTGGTTGGTTGGTTGGTTGGTTGGTAAGTTGGTTAAACACGTTGGTTAAACACGTTGGTTAAACACGTTTGCTGGTTAACACGTTAGATAGGCTCAATTTAAACGAGCGAAAAAAACCATCTTGGATCCCGTATTTAACACATGAAACGGAAACATGCATTGATTGATTGATTGATTGGTTGGGTGGTTGGTTGGTTGGTTGGTTGGTTGGTTGGTTAAACATGTTGGTTAAACACGTTGGTTAAACACGTTGGCTGGTTAAACACGTTAGATAGGCTCAATTTAAACGAGCGAAAAAAAAAACATCTTGGATCCCGTATTTAACACATGAAACGGAAACATGCATTGATTGATTGATTGATTGATTGATTGGTTGGTTGGTTGGTTGGTTGGTTGGTTGGTTGGTTGGTTGTTGGTTAAACACGTTAGTTAAACATATTTGTTAAACATGTTGGTTAAACACGTTTGATAGGCTCAATTAAAACAAGCGAAAAAAAAGAGACCTTGAATCCCGTATCAAACACATGAAACGGAAACATTGATTGATTGATTGATTGGTTGGTTGGTTGGTTGGTTGGTTGGTTGGTTGGTTGGTTGAAATTCAAACACACATAAAACTGTTTAAATAGTGCCAAAACCACATAATTTGATGACCTTGACCTTTGACCTTGTGACCTTCGTCAAGGTCATTGCTCCACAAGGTCATTGCAAAAGACCCTATGGGTCAAGGACCTTTTGTTTAAGAGTTTTGCCTAAAAATGGCTTTTTAAAAACCATCGATGGGAGTTATGTCCCTTACATGATGGTAAAATCAATATAGTCATAATGTGAAAAAGTTGCCCCTTGAAGTATTTAACATTTTTCACTGCTTAAATTTTCTGTATCTATAACCATTCAAGAATTATAGGGAAATCAAAGAGATATGAAAATCTAAAATATGACCTTGACCTTTGACCTTGACCTAATTTTCTAAGTTAGGACCCAGGGGACTCAAATAAAAACATTCCAGGGTTATACGGTTAACGGTTTATGAGTTAAAAAAACATACCGACAAATTTATTCC
>NW_027268161.1:20000-22500 GCF_963676685.1 Mytilus edulis
ATTTGTTCTGATTATTATTATTATTATTATTATTTTTTTTTTTTTTTTCTTCCGCCAAATTTTGTTCTTGCGATAAATGTTTGTTTCGCAATATGTCGCTTAGATTTTTTTCATATTGTATCGTATAGGTTATGCGCTTTTAAATTTCACCCTGCTAAGCCGAACCATTTTCTTTGTAAGAGTTATCTCCCTATTCACTGTTTGTCATGTGTGTGCATCTCCTTCGTAACAAAATAAGAAAGCGACAAAATTCTTTTTACAAATTGTTCGTTACATCCTCAGGAATTTTTGGCTGATTTGGATCGAAGCGATTCGATGAAATTTTATAGGAGTTATGTACCTTTACGGAATAAATTTGTCGGTATGTTTTTTTAACTCATAAACCGTTAACCGTATAACCCTGGAATGTTTTTATTTGAGTCCCCTGGGTCCTAACTTAGAAAATTAGGTCAAGGTCAAAGGTCAAGGTCATATTTTAGATTTTCATATGTCTTTGATTTCCCTATAATTCTTGAATGGTTATAGATACAGAAAATTTAAGCAGTGAAAAATGTTCAGTACTTCAAGGGGCAACTTTGTTACATTATGACTGTATTGGTTTTACCATTATGTAAGGGACATAACCCCCATTGATGGTTTATAAAAAGCCATTATTAGGCAAAACACTTAAACAAAAGGTCCTTGACCCATAGGGTCTTTTGCAATGACATTGTGAAGCAATGACCTTGACAAAGGTCACAAGGTCAAAGGTCAAGGTCATGTACATATGTGATTTGGGGCACGACTTGAAGAATTTTATGTGTGTTTGCCAACCAACCAACCAACCAACCAACCAACCAATCATGATCAATCAATAATGATCAATCAACAAATCATGATCATGATCAATCAACCAATCATGATCATGATTAATCAATCAATCAATCACGTTTCCGTCTCATGTGTTTAATATAGGGTTCAAGATCTCCTTTGTTTCTTTTTCGCTGTTTCAATTGACCCTTTCCAACGTGTTTAACCAACCAACCAACCAACCAATCAATCAATCAATCAATCAATCAATCAATCAATCAATCAATCAATCAATCAATCAATCAATCAATCATTCATGATCAATCAATCATGTTTCCGTCTCGTCTCGTGTGTTTAATATAGGGTCCAAGATCTTCTTTGTTTCTTTTTCGCTGTTTCAATTGGCCCTATCCAACGTGTTTAACCAACCAACCAACCAACCAACCAACCAACCAACCAACCAACCAACCAATCAATCAATCAAGCAATCAATCAATCAATCAATCAATCATGATCAATCAATCAAGTTTCCGTCTCGTCTCGTGTGTTTAATATAGGGTCCAAGATCTTCTTTGTTTCTTTTTCGCTGTTTCAATTGGCCCTATCCAACGTGTTTAACCAACCAACCAACCAACCAACCAACCAACCAATCAATCAATCATGTTTCCGTCTCGTGTGTTTAATATAGGGTCCAAGATCTTTTTTGTTTCTTTTTCGCTGTTTGAATTGGCCCTATCCAACGTGTTTTACCAACCAACCAACTAATCAATAAATCAATCAATCAATCATGATCATGATCAATCAATCATGATCATGATCAATCAATCATGTTTCATGATCAATCAATCATGTTTCATGAAAAATTGAAATTTAATATTGTTCTTGCGTCACTTCTGAAAAAAAAATCCACATGTACTCTGAAACTACAAATACAATCGACCTCAAAATTTGCAGTCAGCAGGGCATACATGTACTAAAAGTTTGTAAAAAAATTTGGTGCAGATATCTCTCAAACCTTTTCCTAGAGAAAAAAAATTGCAATGCCGCAAAAATTGCTTGCTAGGTCCGTAAATTTCAGTAAAAGCCTACAATAAAATGTCCGCTCCGAGATTGAAATACTAATCTGTGTTACAAACAGGTGCTGAAAAATGTACATTATCAGAAAATAATCAATAAATGTGTTTTAAAGTTACACCGGATCAAATAAATCCAAATCATGCACTGTTTGTGACCTGTCATCAAAATGTCAATTTCCTACAATGACAAAAGAAATTACATTGTGTGCATTCCGTCTCTATACATGTTGTCTGTTCAAAGTCCCCACCTAAAAAGGAATAAAAAGACTATCTTTTCGTTATTATAAACCCGTGTCACGTGATGTGGCGCGCGCGCTGTACCTAAAATAAAAGAAAAACTTTCCAAACTAAACATGAAACTTCTCCGGTAACAATAATATAGACCCCATACAGAAACAAACAAACAAACAAACAAACAAACAAACAAATACCCCCCCCCCCCCCCCACCCCCAACTCAATTAATTTTAAAGGGGGAAAGACCCCCTACAATTGCTTTTTTAAAGCAATTGATTTATATTGTAAAAAACCTTTTTAACCATTCTGTTCCGTTAATAAAAAAAAAAAAAAATCTCCCCGAGACCCCCTTTTGCCCCCCCCCCCCCTTTCTTTTTAACCCTCCACTTACAACTGAATG
>NW_027268161.1:27500-30973 GCF_963676685.1 Mytilus edulis
GACCCCATACAGAAACAAACAAACAAACAAACAAACAAACAAACAAATACCCCCCCCCCCCCACCCCCAACTCAATTAATTTTAAAGGGGGAAAGACCCCCTACAATTGCTTTTTTAAAGCAATTGATTTATATTGTAAAAAACCTTTTTAACCATTCTGTTCCGTTAATAAAAAAAAAAAAAAATCTCCCCGAGACCCCCTTTTGCCCCCCCCCCCTTTCTTTTTAACCCTCCACTTACAACTGAATGTAGGTTGTGTGCTATCTATCCTATCAACGTAAAACGAACGACAACTCCAGTTTTTTCCATATTATTAGGTCTTTCCACTTTTCTGTGGAAAGCCTATTGTATTTGTTCTGATTATTATTATTATTATTATTATTTTTTTTTTTTTTTTCTTCCGCCAAATTTTGTTCTTGCGATAAATGTTTGTTTCGCAATATGTCGCTTAGATTTTTTTCATATTGTATCGTATAGGTTATGCGCTTTTAAATTTCACCCTGCTAAGCCGAACCATTTTCTTTGTAAGAGTTATCTCCCTATTCACTGTTTGTCATGTGTGTGCATCTCCTTCGTAACAAAATAAGAAAGCGACAAAATTCTTTTACAAATTGTTCGTTACATCCTCAGGAATTTTTGGCTGATTTGGATCGAAGCGATTCGATGAAATTTTATAGGAGTTATGTACCTTTACGGAATAAATTTGTCGGTATGTTTTTTTAACTCATAAACCGTTAACCGTATAACCCTGGAATGTTTTTATTTGAGTCCCCTGGGTCCTAACTTAGAAAATTAGGTCAAGGTCAAAGGTCAAGGTCATATTTTAGATTTTCATATGTCTTTGATTTCCCTATAATTCTTGAATGGTTATAGATACAGAAAATTTAAGCAGTGAAAAATGTTCAGTACTTCAAGGGGCAACTTTGTTACATTATGACTGTATTGGTTTTACCATTATGTAAGGGACATAACCCCCATTGATGGTTTATAAAAGCCATTATTAGGCAAAACACTTAAACAAAAGGTCCTTGACCCATAGGGTCTTTTGCAATGACATTGTGAAGCAATGACCTTGACAAAGGTCACAAGGTCAAAGGTCAAGGTCATGTACATATGTGATTTGGGGCACGACTTGAAGAATTTTATGTGTGTTTGCCAACCAACCAACCAACCAACCAACCAACCAATCATGATCAATCAATAATGATCAATCAACAAATCATGATCATGATCAATCAACCAATCATGATCATGATTAATCAATCAATCAATCACGTTTCCGTCTCATGTGTTTAATATAGGGTTCAAGATCTCCTTTGTTTCTTTTTCGCTGTTTCAATTGACCCTTTCCAACGTGTTTAACCAACCAACCAACCAACCAATCAATCAATCAATCAATCAATCAATCAATCAATCAATCAATCAATCAATCAATCAATCAATCAATCATTCATGATCAATCAATCATGTTTCCGTCTCGTCTCGTGTGTTTAATATAGGGTCCAAGATCTTCTTTGTTTCTTTTTCGCTGTTTCAATTGGCCCCTATCCAACGTGTTTAACCAACCAACCAACCAACCAACCAACCAACCAACCAACCAACCAACCAACCAATCAATCAATCAAGCAATCAATCAATCAATCAATCAATCATGATCAATCAATCAAGTTTCCGTCTCGTCTCGTGTGTTTAATATAGGGTCCAAGATCTTCTTTGTTTCTTTTTCGCTGTTTCAATTGGCCCTATCCAACGTGTTTAACCAACCAACCAACCAACCAACCAACCAACCAATCAATCAATCATGTTTCCGTCTCGTGTGTTTAATATAGGGTCCAAGATCTTTTTTGTTTCTTTTTCGCTGTTTGAATTGGCCCTATCCAACGTGTTTTACCAACCAACCAACTAATCAATAAATCAATCAATCAATCATGATCATGATCATGATCAATCAATCATGATCATGATCATGATCAATCAATCATGATCATGATCAATCAATCATGATCATGATCAATCAATCATGTTTCATGATCAATCAATCATGTTTCATGAAAAATTGAAATTTAATATTGTTCTTGCGTCACTTCTGAAAAAAAAATCCACATGTACTCTGAAACTACAAATACAATCGACCTCAAAATTTGCAGTCAGCAGGGCATACATGTACTAAAAGTTTGTAAAAAAATTTGGTGCAGATATCTCTCAAACCTTTTCCTAGAGAAAAAAAATTGCAATGCCGCAAAAATTGCTTGCTAGGTCCGTAAATTTCAGTAAAAGCCTACAATAAAATGTCCGCTCCGAGATTGAAATACTAATCTGTGTTACAAACAGGTGCTGAAAAATGTACATTATCAGAAAATAATCAATAAATGTGTTTTAAAGTTACACCGGATCAAATAAATCCAAATCATGCACTGTTTGTGACCTGTCATCAAAATGTCAATTTCCTACAATGACAAAAGAAATTACATTGTGTGCATTCCGTCTCTATACATGTTGTCTGTTCAAAGTCCCCACCTAAAAAGGAATAAAAAGACTATCTTTTCGTTATTATAAACCCGTGTCACGTGATGTGGCGCGCGCGCTGTACCTAAAATAAAAGAAAAACTTTCCAAACTAAACATGAAACTTCTCCGGTAACAATAATATAGACCCCATACAGAAACAAACAAACAAACAAACAAACAAACAAACAAATACCCCCCCCCCCCCCCACCCCCAACTCAATTAATTTTAAAGGGGGAAAGACCCCCTACAATTGCTTTTTTAAAGCAATTGATTTATATTGTAAAAAACCTTTTTAACCATTCTGTTCCGTTAATAAAAAAAAAAAAAAAATCTCCCCGAGACCCCCTTTTGCCCCCCCCCCCTTTCTTTTTAAACCCTCCACTTACAACTGAATGTAGGTTGTGTGCTATCTATCCTATCAACGTAAAACGAACGACAACTCCAGTTTTTTCCATATTATTAGGTCTTTCCACTTTTCTGTGGAAAGCCTATTGTATTTGTTCTGATTATTATTATTATTATTATTATTTTTTTTTTTTTTTTCTTCCGCCAAATTTTGTTCTTGCGATAAATGTTTGTTTCGCAATATGTCGCTTAGATTTTTTTCATATTGTATCGTATAGGTTATGCGCTTTTAAATTTCACCCTGCTAAGCCGAACCATTTTCTTTGTAAGAGTTATCTCCCTATTCACTGTTTGTCATGTGTGTGCATCTCCTTCGTAACAAAATAAGAAAGCGACAAAATTCTTTTTACAAATTGTTCGTTACATCCTCAGGAATTTTTGGCTGATTTGGATCGAAGCGATTCGATGAAATTTTATAGGAGTTATGTACCTTTACGGAATAAATTTGTCGGTATGTTTTTTTAACTCATAAACCGTTAACCGTATAACCCTGGAATGTTTTTATTTGAGTCCCCCTGGGTCCTAACTTAGAAAATTAGGTCAAGGTCAAAGGTCAAGGT